>NC_091990.1:15065468-15227728 GCF_044704955.1 Pristiophorus japonicus
TCCCACGAGAAGCAATGTGAGCTGGGTGGCAGGTAAGTAGCCCTGCAAAAAAAGGTAAGTTAATGGGTTTTTAATAATTTATTTTAAAATTATTTTACAGTGATTTAAGTTGAAAAGGATCCTGAGAATATTTTCTGTTTTTTCAATTTTGTTTTTTGGAAAAAATATTTGTTGTGTTTTCCCCCTCCTAAACCCAACCCACAGCCTCGGTCTAAATTTTAGTAATTACCGCCCATTTTGTTTAAGAACTGCCCAAGAGTGTGTTTCCCGTCGAGAATCGGGGTGTAAGGTCCATTTTTTTTCGTCGGGCGGAATTTTAAAACTCTTTTTTTGTGGAATTTTTTGCCCGCGGCAACTTTAAAATCTTAGCGGTATTTTGGGCAGCAATCCGGCGCTGGCAGATTTTTTTGAAATTCTAGCCCTCTAGA
Source organism: Pristiophorus japonicus (assembly GCF_044704955.1). Classification (NCBI taxonomy): domain Eukaryota; kingdom Metazoa; phylum Chordata; class Chondrichthyes; family Pristiophoridae; genus Pristiophorus; species Pristiophorus japonicus. Next base: position 15,065,897 of record NC_091990.1, read on the forward strand.
TCCTGCGACGGTTTTTTTTTGGAGGCAGTAGTGTAGCAATTATGGTACCAAACTAGCAAACCCACCACAGCAAGATAATTTGGAATCCTGAACTTTATAAATCGAGGCATAAGAGTACACTAAGTTATGCTAAACTTTTCTAAAACACTAGTTCGGCCCCAGCTTGGAGTATTGTGTCCAGTTCTGGGTACCACACTTTAGGAAGGACATGAAGGTTTTGAAGAGGGTACAGAAGCGATTTACTACAATGGTTCCAGGGATGAGGGATTACAGTTATGTGGATAGACTGGAGAAGCTGGGGTTGTTCTCCTTAGTGCAGAGAAAGCTAAAAGGAGATTTGATAAAGGTGTTTAAAATCATGAAGGGTTTAGATAGAGGAAATATAGATAAACGATTTTCAATGGCTGAAGGGTCGATAACCAGAGGGCACAGATTTAAGATGATTGGCAAAAGAACCAGAGGCAACGTGAGGGAAAGCTTTTTTACACAGGTGGTTAGGATTTGGAATGCACGGCCCGATAGGGTGGTGGATACAGATTCAATAGAAGCCTTCAAAAGGGAATTGGATAAATACTTGAAGGAGAAAAAATTGTAGGGATTTGGGGAAAGAATGGCAGAGTGGGTCTAACTGGATTGCTCTTTGAAAGAGCCGGCACAGACTCGATGGGCCGAATGGTCTCCTTCTGTGCTATACTATTCTATGAAAACAACCTATTAACACTTGGTTGTCTAGGCTTATCTATGAAGTCACAATTCGGGAGTGTGATGGAATACTCTCCAGCTGCCTGGATGGGTGCAGGTCCGACAACACTCAAGAAGCTTGACACCATCCACTGCCTCCACCACTGTACTGTGGCTGCAGTGTGTACCATCCACAGGATGCACTGCAGCACCTCCCAAACCCGCTACTTACACAACCATTAAGGTCAAGGGCAGCAGGCGCATGGGAACACCATCACCTCCAAATTCCCCTCCAAGTTGCACTGTTCCGACTTGGACATGTATCACCATTCCTTCATTGCCGCTGTGTCAAAATTCAGAAACTTTCTACCTAACCGTATTGTGGGAGCAATTTCACCATTTGTCTGCAGCAGTTTAAGAAGGCGGCCCATCTTCTTGATGTCTTGCTCGTGGCACCCACATCCCGAGAATGAATTAAAAAAAGGATGGCTTTTTTGGACAAAACACTGGCGTGCTGTTGGTGCCTGTTTAACCATACTCCGTCAAGAGTTGACGCCTTCAGGAGATGTTGGGGCAAAAAGGACTTCTCTTCTTCAAGGTGAACTCCCTGAAATAAGGAATCGACACCCGCCCGTATAGCGACCACGGAATCACTCAGACGAAACCTTCGTTCAACCAATCTTTATTCAAGCATATCCAGGGGAAGAGTTCAGGAATGAACCTTCAAAGAACAAAGATTCTACACGCATCTTTATACAGTTTTTTGAAGTGTGCGACCCTCCTACAAAACTTCTGTGACCACCGGTTGGTCTACAGCTTATCAGCGGAGCTTCATTGATTCGTTGACCCTTATCAGACTGGCTGCTGAGTGGTTTCCCAACCTTTCCATCTCCCACAACATGTCAACCTTCTGGAATGTGTTGTTCTACAGTCGTAACCTTGCCTTGGTTTCTCCTGACGTGTTGTTTAACCTTGCTTCCCATGGTTTGTTGTGTACCTGGTTTCTTATCAGACAAAACTATCCCTTTCCCATGAGTTCCAGCCAAAACTATCCCTTTCCCATGAGTTCCAGCCAAAACTATCCCTTTCCTATGAGTGCAGCTGCTACAATAGCATCATCGTATCTGTGTTTCCAGACAGATTACTCCCTACTTTCCTTGGAGCTTTATTAGTAGGTGTTGTTTTTATGTTACACGGCCATTTTCTATCATTTGTAAGCAAGTTTTACATACAATCTGTCAATAGGCGATATATTACACTCCCTACCTTGAGGTGGAGGAACTCCCGACTCCTCACAACCTCCTAATACTGATGAGCCCCTTTAATCTGAACCATTTTATGTGTCGGATCAATTCACTATCTTCAGTATCCACTTTAGTGACCATCTGTCTGTCCACTTCCACTTTGGTGACAATACTTTATCCCCTTACAATACTTTACCGCCTTACAGGTAGGTAAGGTGGAAAAGGGGAAGGGAGGAATAAGTATTTAAAATATCGAGTATTGGATGCCTTTCTAGTAGAGTGGAGAGGTCATCTAACACACTGCAGTCATTTGTGCTACACTGCAAGTTTCCAATCTTTTCCAGTTGAGGAGTGGCTGTGCTTTCCCAAAGCAAAGGAGGAAAATGTGGTGGACTTGTTCCTTCTGGCCACTTTCATGCATGTCCTGGTTGCTAGACACGGGCATAAGCAAAGCCTGGCGCAGGTCAGCTCCCTGCTGCCTCAATGGAGGAAATAGATAGAACAAGAATAGTATGGAATTGGGGAAGACATTAAGCAGCATTACAGCTATAATGAACATTGTAGGAGGGAATACGCACATTATTGCTTTGTAATATTCAAGGATGACTTGAACATTTAGCAATTGAGTAATGTCTACCAGCAGTAGAATCTGATTAGTATTCAGCTGGTTTAAATAAGCAGACGTAACTAAACTTGCAATACAGTAGCTTAGGATTGCTAAGGATAGGATTTCTAAGCGTTGATTAGACTTAGTCCAGAGGCCTGCCCAAGAAGGTAATTGTTTACAGAGCATATCAGCTGCCGATGATTTTTAAGAAGCATGTTGTGCTCTGTTTCTTTAAAATATACTGGATAATTTAATACTTTATCTGTGGGGATGAAGGGAACAGAGTGGGTAAATATGATCAGAACTGTGGGCTTACATGGAGGGTAAATGCTGACACAGGTTGGGCCGGATGACCTGTTTCTGTGTTGTAACTTTTATGTATGTATGTAGCTCAAAACATTATCATCTACACTTGTGGTAACTTAAGCTAGTCAACATAGGAAGCAAAAAAAGACAATGGAAATTCATAGGAGCAAGATCAAATTATTAATATTTCAGCATAAGAAATTGGGGAAATTCATTCTGATATAACACTTGGTAAATGAAAGCAAGTAAGATTTTAGTGAAATATATTTGATTTTTATTATCTAAACTTCTCATGTCTGCAGGAAGCACTGGAGGAGTTCAAGGTGAAGACCAAAATGGCTCAGGAACCCCATCTCCGAGGCCGGAGAGGTCCCAAACTATTGAAACAAGGTATGTAATTGGTGGTGGCTACTTTTTGAATCTGTTGGTTTGTTCTCCATTTAAAATAATAGACTTTATTAACCCATATTGTACACACACAAGATACGCAGAATCAGACATTTCAGCACAGAAGTAGGCCATTTCACCCATCGAGCTATGTTGGGTCTATATCACTGCAGTCTAACTGTGCTGTGGAATGGATCATATCGCAGTACATCTTGCTGTATATTCTTGCTTTCACACCGCACATCTGGAAATTAGGGCTTGTTTAGAGAAAGGTAGAAAATTTGAAAACCAAGACACCTTTCGCACATCATATAGAGGATAGGGAGGATTATGAAGAGCAGAGTTGGCAGATGCCTATGAATAGGTTACCTGAATGGTTCTTGGCATGGGTGACCAGAAGGGATTAAAGACAGACAGACCTGCATTTATATACTGCCTTTCATGATCACCGGACGTCTCAAAGCGCTTTGCAGCCAATTAACTACTTTTGGAGTGTAGTCACTGTGTAATGAGGTGAAGGATGGCAGCAGATGGCTAGAGAAGGTTTGTTCAGGGAGACCTCCCTAGGGAGCTGCTATCCCATCCGCCATCTTGAAACTCGAGATGCTTTTGGTCTACAGGGCTGTAGTGATACCCGCCCTCCAGTATGGCTCCGAGATGTGGACCATATACAGTAGACACCTCAAATCACTGGCGAAATACCACCAACGATGTCTCCGCAAGATCCTGCAAATCCCTTGGGAGGACAGACGCACCAGCATCAGTGTTCTCGGATCAGGCCAACATCCCCAGCATCGAAGCACTGACCACACTCGACCAGCTCCGTTGGGTGGGCCACATTGTTCACATGTCCGGCAGTATAATGTGGATAAATGTGAGGTTATCCACTTTGGTGGCAAAAACACAAAGGCAGAATATTATCTGAATGGCGGCAGATTAGGGAAAGGGGAGGTGCAATGAAACCTGGGTGTCATGGTACATCAGTCATTGAAAGTTGGCATGCAGGTACAGCAGGCGGTGAAGAAGGCAAATAGCATGTTGGCCTTCATAGCGAGAGGATTTGAGTATAGGAGCAGGGAGGTCTTACTGCAATTGTACAGGGCCTTGGTGAGGCCTCACCTGGAATATTGTGTTCAGTTTTGGTCTCCTAATCTGAGGAAGGACGTTCTTGCTATTGAGGGAGTGCAGCGAAGGTTCATCAGACTGATTCCAGGGATGGCTGGACGGACATATGAGGAGAGACTGGATCAACTGGGCCTTTATACACTGGAGCTTAGAAGGATGAGAGGGGATCTCATAGAAACGTATAAGATTCTGACAGGACGGGACAGGTTGGATGCGGGAAGAATGTTCCCGATGTTGGGGAAGTCCAGAACCAGGGGACATAGTCTTAGGATAAGGGGTAGGCCATTTATGACTGAGATGAGGAGAAACTTCTTCACTCAGAGTCGTTAACCTGTGGAATTCCCTGCCACAGAGAGTTGTTGAGGCCAGTTCATTGGATATATTCAAGAGGGAATTAGATGTGGCCCTTATGGCTAAAGGGATCAAGGGGTATGGAGAGAAAGTGGGAAAGGGGTACTGAGGTGAATGATGAGCCATGATCATATTGAATGGTGGTGCAGGCTCGAAGGGCCGAATGGCCTACTCCTGCACCTATTTTCTATGTTTCTAAGACTCCCAAAGCAAGCGCTCTACTCAGAACTCCAGGTGGGCAGAGGAAACGTTTCAAGGATACCTTCAAAGCCTCCTTGATTAAGTGCAACATCCCCACTGATACCTGGAAGTCCCTGGCCAAAGACCGCCCTAAGTGGAGGAAGTGCATCCAGGAGGGCGCTGAGCACCTCGAGTCTTGTTGCCGAGAGCATGCAGAAAACAAGCACAGGCAGCATGTGGCAAACCAGTCCCACCCACCCTTTCCTTCAACGACTGTCTGTCCCACCTGTGACATAGACTGTAATTCCTGTATTGGACTGTTCAGTCACCTGAGAACTCACTTTTAGAGTGGAAGCAAGTCTTCCTCGATTTCGAGGGACTGACTATGATGATGACTTGTAATGTGGGAAACACGGCAGCCAATTTGCACACAGCAAGCACCCAGAAACAGCAGTGTGATAATGATCAGATAATCTGTTTTTGTTATGTTGATTGAGGGATAAATATTGGCCAGGACACTGGGGATAATTCCCCTGCTATTCTTCGAAATAGTGCCATGGGATCTTTTATGTCCACTTGAGAGCAGACGGGACCTCGGTTTTAAGTCTCATCTGAAAGTCGGTACCTCCGACAATGCAGCACTCCCTCAGCACTGTACTGGCCTGTCAGCCTAGATTTATGGACACAAGTCCCTGGAGTGGGACATGAATCCACAACCTTCTGGCTCAGGTGAGAGTGCTAACCACTGAGCCACAGCTGACTGAAGGAGTGACCAGAAAATTGGTGAATTTAATGTAGTTCTATTGAAAACCACCAGCCAGTACAGCTTCGATTTGAGCAACTGGGAAATATACATGACATTTATTAAAAGGTGCTATGTCTGGAGCTGATAAAACACATCACAACATCTATGGTTAGCAGAATTAAGTATTGGATAGTTTTGGGGCTTGTATCCCTCGCTCTATTGGTAAGTGGGTACCTGCAAGGCCCCACAATACGTCTAGTTATTTAGCAGAACTGTTTCTTTTTTGACACATGCTAGCTTTTGTAGCTTTCTATCTTGGCAAGTGCTCGAGTTTAGAGTCGGATATCTGTAAATATTGCAGAGTTGCAAGTTAATGATTCTGTATTTTCATCACTAGCCCTGGCTGTTCCTGGCAAGAAGAAAACCTGGAACTGGGCTTCTTACCTGGAAGAGGAGAAAATGCAAGCTGCACCTCTCAAGCTCTTCAAAGAGGTTTATGTTTGGTTAAATAACTTTTAGACTGTAGCATGTCAGCTTCTTGGAATCATTTATTGATGAATATTTTTCAAAGTCTTGTACTTTATAAAGTAACCTCCTGTGTCTAATTATCTGATTCATGAGAATTCATGCGTTGCCTCATTTGAACTGACCCTTGTCTGTGAGTTTGATTCCTGCAGCTATCACTGATTAAGATTCAGTTGCTGAGTATTGCCTTAGCTGGACCGTTGGATGTAGTGAAGAAATGCTATGATTAGAGTCTAACACCATGTTTCTTTTCTCTATAGTACCAGTTGTTTCCACAGAGTCGCAATGGATTTAAACTGGGCATGAGGCTTGAAGGCATTGACCCGGAACATCCATCAGTATTTTGTGTTCTTAGTGTTGCTGAGGTAAGCTTCTCTGAATATCAGAGGCTCCCACATCATAATCTGTCATGCTACATTAAATAAATGCCTAGTGCTGCAGTAAAATGTGTGAATATTATTCAAGCATTTTGAGTTTTCGGGGTAAATTTTGTCAGCATGCACCAGTAATGAACAACGCCGCACTTACTGGATATCAATGGACAGACGTTGCTGTTACTTGTTCAAAATACATTTGCCAAATCTCAGGCCATCCACATTACTGATGCAAGTCTCTCTGAAGATGGTCAGTCTGTCTCCCACTCAATCCCTGCTAAACCTAGGCTTTGTGCCATCAGCAAATTTAATGGCACTACAGATTGCCAGTTCCACACTTTACCAGCAAGACCATTTTCCATTTGCCATTGCCATCTGTCTTCCATCGATAAAACAATTCCAGATCCACCGAGACAATTTGTCGTCTCTTTACCTGCTCGATGAGAACGAGGAGAATTCCCTGCTCTTTTGGTGAAATGTATCACAGGGTCTTTAATGCCGACTTAAATCAAAACAGGCAGATGGGGCCTCAGTTTAATGCTTCATTTGCACTAAAGAGCTAGCTTGAGTTCTGGTGACTCGGCTCCTACAGTCAGCTGTAAACATTTTAAAATGACAGTCTCACAATGCCATGTGTGGAGCGCCCTCGAAAGTAGTTGTATTGCTGCATCGTTGGTGGCTGTGCAAGAGTTACACACATTGTAGTCAAGGTCTGGAGCACGTGTCTTTGTGAGGTTGATTCATAGAAAACAAATTGGCATGGACTGTGCGTTTCCCTTCAGTAACCATGGGCACAAGTTTCGGGCCGCGCCGAGAACGGCGCAGCCCCGACCTGGACGCCCGTTTTTCGCGCCACAAAGTGCGCCTAAAAAAAACTTAACGATTCTCTGGCTCCCTGCTGCTCCTCTGGAGCCGGGCGCGGCGCAGCACGAGCTGTAGGGGGCGGAGTCAGGTCCCTGCGCTGGAAACATTGCCGGGACGTCTGCACATGCGCGCTACAGTGGGCGCGCATGTGCAGTAGCTCCAGGCGCCCAAAACTGTGTGGGAGGGGCCCGAAGCACGCAGCCCCTAGCCCTGGCCGAATGGCCTCACTGGGGCTGCGTGAATAAGGCTGTCTCCCACGCCCAGCTCCTGCTTCCTCCCGACCCGACTCGACTCCCGCTTCCCCGACCGGACCCGACACCGACCCGACCTTCCCCCCCCCCCCCCCCCCGCCCCAGGATCGGACTGGACCCGACCCGCGCTCCCCACCCCCCGACCCGAACCGACCCGACCTGCGCTCCCTCCCTTCCCCCCTCCCCCCCCCTATCAGAAACAACCCGACCTCCCCCTCCCCCCCCCCCCCCCCCCGCCCCCGACCCGCACTCCCGACCCGACCGGACCCAACGCCACCTACCTGTAAATCTGGCGCTGGGGACGGGCCATGCCCGAAGTCTTGGGACCGGCCGGGCCGGGCCGGGCCCGTTCAGCCTCCCTCCCCCTTCTCCTCCTCCCACCCCCCTTTCTCCTTCTCCCCCCCCCCCCTTTCTCCTTCTCTCTCCCCCCCCCCCCTTTCTCCTCCTCCCCCCCCCCCTTTCTCCTCCTCCCCCCCCCCCTTTCTCCTCCTCCCCCCCCCCTTTCTCCTCCTCCCCCCCCCCTTTCTCCTCCTCCCCCCCCCCCCTTTCTCCTTCTCCCCCCCCCCCTTTCTCCTTCTCCCCCCCCCCCCCTTTCTCCTTCTCCTCCCCCCCCCTTTCTCCTTCTCCTCCCCCCCCCCTTTCTCCTTCTCCTCCCCCCCCTTTCTCCTTCTCCTCCCCCCCCCTTTCTCCTTCTCCTCCCCCCCTTTCTCCTTCTCCTCCCCCCCTTTCTCCTTCTCCTCCCCCCCTTTCTCCTTCTCCTCCCCCCCCTTTCTCCTTCTCCTCCCCCCCTTTCTCCTTCTCCCCCCCCCCTTTCTCCTTCTCCCCCCCCCTTTCTCCTTCTCCCCCCCCCCCTTTCTCCTTCTCCCCCCCCCTTTCTCCTTCTCCCCCCCTTTCTCCTTCTCCCCCCCTTTCTCCTTCTCCCCCCCCCCCTTTCTCCTTCTCCTCCCCCCCTTTCTCCTTCTCCTCCCCCCCTTTCTCCTTCTCCTCCCCCCCTTTCTCCTTCTCCTCCCCCCCTTTCTCCTTCTCCTCCCCCCCTTTCTCCTTCTCCTCCCCCCCCCCCTTTCTCCTTCTCCTCCCCCCCTTTCTCCTTCTCCTCCCCCCCCCCCTTTCTCCTTCTCCTCCCCCCCCCCCTTTCTCCTTCTCCTTCTCCTCCCCCCCTTTCTCCTTCTCCTTCTCCTCCCCCCCTTTCTCCTTCTCCTTCTCCTCCCCCCCTTTCTCCTTCTCCTCCCCCCCTTTCTCCTTCTCCTCCCCCCCTTTCTCCTTCTCCTCCCCCCCTTTCTCCTTCTCCTCCCCCCCTTTCTCCTTCTCCTCCCCCCCTTTCTCCTTCTCCTCCCCCCCTTTCTCCTTCTCCTCCCCCCCTTTCTCCTTCTCCTCCCCCCCTTTCTCCTTCTCCTCCCCCCCTTTCTCCTTCTCCTCCCCCCCTTTCTCCTTCTCCTCCCCCCCTTTCTCCTTCTCCTCCCCCCCTTTCTCCTTCTCCTCCCCCCCTTTCTCCTTCTCCTCCCCCCCTTTCTCCTTCTCCTCCCCCCCTTTCTCCTTCTCCTCCCCCCCTTTCTCCTTCTCCTCCCCCCCTTTCTCCTTCTCCTCCCCCCCTTTCTCCTTCTCCTCCCCCCCTTTCTCCTTCTCCTCCCCCCCTTTCTCCTTCTCCTCCCCCCCTTTCTCCTTCTCCTCCCCCCCTTTCTCCTTCTCCTCCCCCCCTTTCTCCTTCTCCTCCCCCCCTTTCTCCTTCTCCTCCCCCCCTTTCTCCTTCTCCTCCCCCCCTTTCTCCTTCTCCTCCCCCCCTTTCTCCTTCTCCTCCCCCCCTTTCTCCTTCTCCTCCCCCCCTTTCTCCTTCTCCTCCCCCCCTTTCTCCTTCTCCTCCCCCCCTTTCTCCTTCTCCTCCCCCCCTTTCTCCTTCTCCTCCCCCCCTTTCTCCTTCTCCTCCCCCCCTTTCTCCTTCTCCTCCCCCCCTTTCTCCTTCTCCTCCCCCCCTTTCTCCTTCTCCTCCCCCCCTTTCTCCTTCTCCTCCCCCCCTTTCTCCTTCTCCTCCCCCCCTTTCTCCTTCTCCTCCCCCCCTTTCTCCTTCTCCTCCCCCCCTTTCTCCTTCTCCTCCCCCCCTTTCTCCTTCTCCTCCCCCCCTTTCTCCTTCTCCTCCCCCCCTTTCTCCTTCCTTCCCCCCCCCACTCCCTTTCTCCTTCCCCTCCCCCCACTTTCTCCATTCTAAGTTAGTATGGAGTAAGTTTTCACTGCCGAAACTTTGAAAACAGGCATAAGTGGCCGGACACGCCCCCTTTTGGAAAAAAAATTCTGTTCCAAAGTGAAACTGTTGTAACTGACTAGAACTGGAGCAAACTAAATGCCGAGAATTTGAATTTCTAAGATACTCCGTTCTACACCAGTTGCTCCAAAAAATCAGGAGCAACTGAGGCTGAAACTTGGGTCCCATGTGTTAATGAGGAACGAGAAGCCCATTGGGGTTCGTTATTCCCTCACTGGTAAACTTGGTAAACATCAATACAAGATAGTCACCAAGAAATCCAAAAGGGAATTAAGAAACTTCTTTATCCAAAGAGTGGTGAGAATGTGGAACTCACTACCACAGTGGGTTGTTGAAGCGAATAGTATAGATGCATTTAAGGGGAGGCTAGACAAGCATATGAGGGCGACGGGACTAGAGGGTATGCTGATAGATTTAGATGAGGAAAGACAGGAGGAGGCTCGAGTGGAGCATAAACGTCGGCGTGGACTGGTTGGGCCGAATGGCCTGTTTCTGTGCCGTATATCCTGTGTAATCCAATTTAATCTTCCAATATGTGCCAAGCGTGGGTGAGGTTGCATGCTGCCGGTGCGTATTTGGAAAACTTGGGCTTTAATTTCACCCTCAGTTGAAATTCAGATATACCCTCTGTTTGTGATTTCAAGCAAGGAATGTTGAGAATCAGATTTAGGTATAAAACTAAATGCAAAATACTACCAGCTGCTGGAAATCAGAAATTAAAACAAAGTGCTGGAAAGACGCGGCGGGTTAGGCAGCATCTGTGGGGAGAGGAAGATAGGTTAATGTTTCCGATCGATGACCTTTCCTCAGAATCGGTGATTGATCGACTGTCCTTTAGCCGACATCACTATCCTTTCTCCAGACGCCATTGAATACTCGGGTTAATTTTTTAATCTTTTTGGCGCATAAATCTCAAGTAATTGCTCAAATGAGGTTTATTCTACTTTTGAATGAGTCCTTCATATTCCACTTAATCTTGTTATTTTTGGACTGTACATACTTCCTCATTGGTCAGAGTGCCTCCTCTTGCAGTACTTTTGTTCCAAACTATTAAGAAAAAAACTTGCAGATGGGGTAAATATGATTGCTGTTATATATGATGGTAGTCACAGGATTAATCTGTCTAAGGTGGCAAGGACCTGTGATCTGTCATTTTATTTCAATATGGATACATTATCGTGAAAGTTTTGTTTCAAATATATACAAGGTCAAATATGTGATATCATTGGCAGGTCCAGGGATACCGGATCAGGTTACACTTCGATGGTTACTCTGAATGCTATGATTTCTGGGTAAATGCAGACTCCCCTGACATCCATCCTTTCGGTTGGTGTGAGAAAACCAGCCATAAACTACATCTTCCAAAAGGTATTTGAAAATAGCTGAAAGTCTTTCTGGCTTTAAATGATGAGCCATCAGATATTTTCTGTTTTCCAAAATGCCACATGATGTCTGATAAAACATAGCCATCTGTATTTATATGTGTATCTGTGAACTATGTCTCAATATTAGGCAATTTAAAAAAAAAATTCACAGGTACAGGTGGATAATTTATGGGTTTACTTGGCTGATATTTTGACAGACCTGGCATCAAGAGAAAAATTCGAGTTTGATTATTGGCTGATATTGACATGTGGGGCCTTCTCCTAGAAGGAGCATTATTGGCTTCATCAGTATCCATCCTCTCCACATCATTGGACTCTTTCAGCACCTAAGTTTAAATATGTGTGCAAATATCCTAGGTTTGCGAATCAACAAATCTTGACAGCTACTTTGATCACAGCTCCCAGCTTCGGAGAGAATTTTTCACGATTCTCATATATGTATGAGAAAGTTCCAATACATCAACACACACAAGGATTTTCTGCTGCTCACTGGGCCATGGTTTTTGACCACATTAAAATGAACAGACAGGAAATCGTGGGCATAAAAGCAGAAAACCTCAGACAACTTCTTGCAAAGAACTTGCATTTATATAGTGCCTTTTGCATCCTCAGGAGGTCCCAAAGTGCTTCACAGCCAATGAATGACTTTCGAAATGCAGTCGCGAATCATGGCAGTCAATTTGTGCACAACAAGGTCCAAGAAACAGCAATGAGACAAATCTGTTTTGGTGGCGGTGGTTGAGGGATAAATGCTGGTCAGGACAATTGGCTCTTTTATGTCTAATTGAACAGGTTGAGGTGACTTATCAGAAATATAATACCTCTAACAATTGAGTATTCCCTCAGCACTGTATTGAAAGGTCAGTCTAGATTATGTGCTGAAGTCCTGCAATGGTGTTCAGTCAGTTAAGATCCAGTGTGAGTACTTAGCCAGTCTAATACAGTTAATTTGTTTGGATTGCTGTCATGTAAATTTGATGTAAGCTTGATTCTGATGGAATTGTAAAACAGTTTACACAAGGTTTTTAAAAAGGAGGGAGAGAGAAAACAGGGAATTATAGACCGGTCAGCCTGACATCGGTAGTGGGCAAAATGATGGAATCAATTATTAAGGATGTCATAGCAGTGCATTTGGAAAGAGGTGACATGATAGGTCCAAGTCAGCATGGATTTGTGAAAGGGAAATCATGCTTGACAAATCTTCTGGAATTTTTTGAGGATGTTTCCAGTAGAGTGGATAAGGGAGAACCAGTTGATGTGGTATATTTGGACTTTCAGAAGGCGTTCGACAAGGTCCCACACAAGAGATTGATGTGCAAAGTTAGAGCACATGGGATTGGGGGTAGTGTACTGACATGGATTGAGAACTGGTTGTCAGACAGGAAGCAAAGAGTAGGAGTAAATGGGTACTTTTCAGAATGGCAGGCAGTGACTAGTGGGGTACCGCAAGGTTCTGTGCTGGGGCCCCAGCTGTTTACACTGTACATTAATGATTTAGATGAGGGGATTAAATGTAGTATCTCCAAATTTGCGGATGACACTAAGTTGGGTGGCAGTGTGAGCTGCGAGGAGGATGCTGTGAGGCTGCAGAGCGACTTGGATAGGTTAGGTGAGTGGGCAAATGCATGGCAGATGAAGTATAATGTGGATAAATGTGAGGTTATCCACTTTGGTGGTAAAAACAGAGAGACAGACTATTATCTGAATGGTGACAGATTAGGAAAAGGGGAGGTGCAAAGAGACCTGGGTGTCATGGTACATCAGTCATTGAAGGTTGGCATGCAGGTGCAGCAGGCGATTAAGAAAGCAAATGGCATGTTGGCCTTCATAGCAAGGGGATTTGAGTACAGGGGCAGGGAGGTGTTGCTACAGTTGTACAGGGCATTGGTGAGGCCACACCTGGAGTATTGTGTACAGTTTTGGTCTCCTAACCTGAGGAAGGACATTCTTGCTATTGAGGGAGTGCAGCGAAGGTTCACCAGACTGATTCCCGGGATGGCGGGACTGACCTATCAAGAAAGACTGGATCAACTGGGCTTGTATTCACTGGAGTTCAGAAGAATGAGAGGGGACCTCATAGAAACATTTAAAATTCTGACGGGGTTAGACAGGTTAGATGCAGGAAGAATGTTCCCAATGTTGGGGAAGTCCAGAACCAGAGGTCACAGTCTAAGGATAAGGGGTAAGCCATTTAGGACCGAGAGGCGGAGGAACTTCTTCACCCAGAGAGTGGTGAACCTGTGGAATTCTCTACCACAGAAAGTTGTTGAGGCCAATTCACTAAATATATTCAAAAAGGAGTTGGATGAGGTCCTTACTACTAGGGGGATCAAGGGGTATGGCGAGAAAGCAGGAATGGGGTACTGAAGTTGAATGTTCAGCCATGAACTCATTGAATGGCAGTGCAGGCTAGAAGGGCCGAATGGCCTACTCCTGCACTTATTTTCTATGTTTCTATGTTACAGGATTCTTAAGGATGAGGCAAGTAATTTGGTTGTCCATTCATTCACTCAAGACAACCCTGCACTCCTCTCATGGTGCACCTAGTTGTTAAATTGTTCCAGGCATTTCACCTCCACTATGGCCCTGAAGTCTATTCCAAGTGTTGTATGCAGACAAAGAGCTGAGGCTTGCGGACAAAATGCCTGCAGATTGTGATGGACATGGCAGACTGATCAATGCCATAGTTTTGCGATCTGGGAAAGAATTCATGGACATTAGAAACCATACAGTGTTATATTTCAACACAATGAGTGCATTAGAAGAGGCAGTGTCTACATGTTAGTTGAGTATTTTTTGCTGCTGATTAAAATTTTACAGATGAAGTATTAACATTTGAGAGTTTATTGGCATTTGGCTAGACTGCACACCAAGGTATTGTCTGTACAGATTTTCAAGAAGATGGTTTGCACTTTATTTCAGATAAATTCCACACACCATATTTATTATGTTATAAGACTTTTAATGGGGATATTCTGTATTTCCAATGTGATAACTTAGTATCACTTGTGGACAAGGCATTTAACATTAAATTACTCATGGCATTTTCCCTTTTACTTTAAACTTTTTTTTATTCACATGAATTATTTTTGATCACATTTACATGATTTTGCACTAAAGAGAAGTTTGGTGTTTTTTAACTTGCAGGATACAAAGACAGTGCCTCATATCTAAAGTCTTGTAAAGCTCAAGCAGCCCCAAAAAACCTGTTCAGATCTTTGAATACGGTGAGTGCTGTAGTCAAACAAAACAAATTGTTTAAAGATATTGTTAACTTCATGTTCTTGATTTGCCAAGCATGACTATTTCAGATGTGCAATTTTTTATTGCATGTAATTAAAATGACAAACTGCATTTGTTGTTTATGGTCTTTATAGCCCATCACACCTTCTGGTTTCCGAGTGGGGATGAAGTTAGAAGCCGTCGATAAGAAGAATCCCTCACTTACATGCGTGGCTACTATTGCCGATATGGTGGATAATCGCTTGCTGATACATTTTGACAACTGGGATGACAGCTATGACTATTGGTACAGAATCAGATTTGTTGTAGCACATGTCAGCTTTTATCATGAGCCTCTTTGACACTGCAGTACATTTACAACTTTTGAAATTTATTAGCCACAATTTAAAAAATTAAAATATTTCCATGAGTATAAGATTTTAAAAAAAGGACAAAATGTGATTGAAGTTTTGAAGTAGGTGAACTCTACTGCTCTCCTGTGTGTGTGTGTGTGTGTTTGTTTTACATTGAGCGTGTCTTGGAATAAAGCTAGCATCAATGATGTATTTATGTGAAGATGCTGGTAGGATTTAACTTGATTTCAGACAGCACAAGAAGCAAGTTAATTAACTGTATTTTGTCTCATTTATTGTTCATTCGCTAATTCATTGACTGAAGTGTTTCTATGAAATTGATCCACTGCATGATGTATTCCGCAGTCTTACTAAGGGTATACTTGAGAATGCAGCATCACTCTTGCCACCCTCGTGGCAGAGAATGCAGCATCACTCTTGCCACCCTCGTGGCAGAGAATGCCCGTGAAGTTCAGCGAAACCTGTACATTACAGACACCTTAGGGACTGACATCAGCTGTCTTTTTTCTTTTTGCCAATGTCCTTTGTTTCAAAACAGTCATTGTACGTACTGTAAAAAAATTTCTGTAGAATGGTGAGTTCTTTACTCAACATCCATAGCGGTAGAGAAACCGCTCTATCCCTGGGATGGAGCTGTTAAAGTATTCATTCCCCGAGATGGAGCGGTTTATCTGCTGCTATGGATGTTGGGTAAAGTGCTCCCCATTCCACAAAAGCCATTTCTTTCACTGCCTATTGCCGTCCCGCACTAACCCGGCTTACACTGACATTGTGAGAGTCTGGGCGCAGAACGGAAGCAAGCTGCTCAAAGTTCCAGATACAGCAGCTTTGCAACAGACTGTGTCCCGTATTTTAAGTTATAAAAGGACTTGGTGCATTGAACATGAGAACATAAGAAATCGGAGCAGGAGTAGGCCATTTGGCCCCAAGAGCCTGCTTCGCCATTCAGTAAGATCATGGCCGATCTGATCTTGGCCTCCACTTCCCCGCCCGTTCCCCATAATCCTTGACTCCCTTATCATTTAAGAATCTGTCTATCGCCACCTTAAATATATTCAATGATCCAGCCTCAACAGCTCTCTGGGGTAGAGAATTCCAAAGATTCACGACCTTCAGAGAAGAAATTCCTCCTCATTTCCGTTTTAAATGGGCGACCTCTTATTCTGAATCAATGCCCCCTAGTTCTAGATTTTCCCCACGAGGGGAAACATCCTCTCCTCTTCTACCCTGTCAAGCCCTCTCAAATCTTATTGGTTTCAACATATTAAAGGGTGTCCGTAGTTCGTAATTTGCGAGTGTCTGTGGTTTACAGTGCATCTTGTATATTTTACTGTGCAAGTTATGTAGGGGTCTTTTTATGTGTCTGTTTTCTGCAGGTGTCTGTTTATACAGGATTCACTGTATATCCACCATGACCTACTCCTGCAGAGTTTGGGCCAGGTTTACACCCTCTTGGCACCTAATGAAAATCCACTGAGTTTTGTGGATTATTGGAATTTTAGTTCTTGGATTTTTTTTTTCAAAATACATTAATGGTATTTGAGTATGGAAACAGTCTGATCATTTTAATTACAGGGGAGAGCAAGAAGTTTAAGGGGAACTCGAAGTAAGAGGCTTTTGCTGCATCATTTGCCAGAGTTGTGCGTTATTGCCATTCTTGGAATATTTTTCTGTTCGTAGGTGTGATGCGAGCAGTCCATATATTCGTCCAGTTGGATCATGCAAGGCATCTGGATTACCTCTTACAACACCACCTGGTTAGTCTCCATCTCACTTCAAAATGTCAATTCTGTTTAAACAACATCAATTTTAGTGACCATTTCAGCTAAAATATTACCCAGCTATTTTGTATGTCCAAGTTAAAGCTCTAATGTCACATTCCCTGCATTACAATTTTCATTTATGTTGCTGTGCACTTAGAGTACAAAGATACCAAAGACTTTTCCTGGGAGAAATACTTGGAGGACTCTGGTGCACAGACAGCCCCAGCACGGGCTTTTAAACAGGTATGAGGTGACAAACAGGAGATATTTAGAAATGAGGAAGAATAGGGTCAAAGGGTAACCATCGTAACATTTACTGAGGAAGAAGTTGTTGATTAAAATATACCATATTGGTCAAGGGATTCTTTAGCAGTTGTGTTCTGACAATTAATACTCCATTCACTTTTTGCAATAGTAATAAGACTTGTTGCAAAATCTGGTGTAAATACCTCTGCAGTGCATCTAAAGGTTATACTCAGTGGAACATGCATCGTAGACCCAAGTTTGCAGGTCAGACAAAAATGGTGTTACGGTACTCTACTATCTATAATAATAATTTTTTGTCTGTCCTGGGGCGGGGCCAGGAGCTGGGAGCACATGATCTGGACTGAGTGACAGTTGTATCGACCAGTGGGTGATCAGGGCCCCGCCAGGCCTCGCAATCAATCAGGGCAAGGAGTGATGGCACGAATTTTTTGACGCTGTGTCTGCTCCAATGAGGAGGCGGCAGTAGATGCGGCAGAGCCAGTGGGTGGGGCCTCCCCAGGAGTTGCTTCGGAGCGTGTGGTGGGAGGGAGAGAGATGGAGGAAGAGAGGGGTTGGGAGGGGAAGAGAGGAGAGGGAGGGTGGGAGGGAAAGTGAGAGACACAGGAGGGGGAGAGAGGGAGGGAGAACATCAGCATTAATTCTGTAGATAAAGAAAATGATAATAGTCTAAACAAGTGCTGTTGCAATAGATAACAATTTGACTGCAAATGTTTTGTGGGTCTCTGCTAGTTATACAATAATGTGTAGTTTCTGGGCTCCTTAATGCCTCTGTTCCATTAAAATAATAAAACAAATTAGATCTGCACAATAATTTTGAATTTAGGTTCAAAAGTTAAATTTGCATGTTTTTTTAATCTATCAATGTAACTCTTCACTGACCTGTGTTTGTGCGAAGCCTTTTCTTAAATTGGTTGTATAGTGCAGGCAGCACACTGTTGTGCCAGGGAATGGTGGAGCATGGGTCAATGCTACAAGTCCTGACTAGCCCAAGTTCCCAAACTTTGCTGCATCTGGATGCTTCGAGAGGGAGAGAAAGGGAAAAATTAGTGGGAGTGTTCATCACTGAGCCACTTTTGTGTCAATCCACTTGGCCAATTTAAATAATAACACAGCAGGGACCTAAAAGTGGACAGTGTCGGCCATAGCTCCATGGGTAGCACTATCGTCTCTGAGTCAGAAGGTTGTGGGTTCAGGTCCCACTCCTGAGACTTGAGCACAAAATCTAAGCTGTCACTGAGGAAGTGCTGCACTGTCGGAGGTGCCGTCCTTCAGATGAGACATTAAAACCGAGGCCCCGTCTGCTCTCTCAAATGGGATGTGGTATTATTTCAAAGAAGAGCAGGAGAGTTATCCCCGGTGTCCTGGCTAGTATTTATCCCTCAACCAACATAACAAAAACGTATATAGTCATTATCACATTGCTGTTTGTGGGAGCTTGCTGTGTGGAAGTAGGCTGCCGTGTTTCCTACATTATAACAGTCACTACATTTCATTGGCTGTAAAGCGCTTTGGGCCATCCGTAAAAGGCGCTATATAAATGCAAATCTTTCCTTTTTCTTTAAGATGTCTGAGCAGTTGCTTGAACAGCCTCTTTTCCTTGTCACTTGGGTACACTACAAGGGTAGCTGAGGTGAAAGTGAAGCCACAGAAGGCATCTAACATGTGCTATGCCTGAGTTGGTTTGTTCAGTACTACCTGTGCTAGAGGAAACTCATCAGTCTGTGTTTTACTGTCCATTCTCTGATGAGTACAGATGTTCAGCAAACTGCTTTCTGTTTGTCTTTGTGGATCATGTAAGGAGCCCAATTTATATTTCCACTTGTATGAAAGAAAGACTTGCATTTATATAGTACCTTTCACGACCACCGAACGCCTCAAAAGCGCTTTACAGCCAATGAAGTGCAGTCACTGTTGTAATAGAAACAAAGAAACATAAAAAATAGGTGCAGGAGTAGGCCATTCAGCCCTTCGAGCCTGCACCGCCATTCAATGAGTTCATGGCTGAACATGCAACTTCAGTATCCCATTCCTGCTTTCTCGCCATACCCCTTGATCCCCCGAGTAGTAAGGACTACATCTAACTCCTTTTTTAATATATTTAGTGAATTGGCCTCAACAACTTTCTGTGGTAGAGAATTCCACAGGTTCACCACTCTCTGGGTGAAGAAGTTTCGCCTCATCTCGGTCCTAAATGGCTTACCCCTTATCGTTAGACTGTGACCCCTGGTTCTGGACTTCCCCAACATTGGGAACATTCTTCCTGCATCTATCCTGTCTAAACCCGTCAGAATTTTAAACGTTTCTATGAGGTCCCCTCTCATTCTTCTGAACTCCAGTGAATACAATCCCAGTTGATCCAGGCTTTCTTGATAGGTCAGTCCCACCATCCCGGGAATCAGTCTGGTGAACCTTTGCTGCACTCCCTCAATAGCAAGAATGTTCTTCCTCAAGTTAGGAGACCAAAACTGTACACAATACTCGAGCTGTGGCCTCACCAAGGCCCTGTACAACTGTAGTAACACCTCCCTGCCCCTGTACTCAAATCCCCTCGCTATGAAGGCCAACATGCCCTTTGCTTTCTTAACCACCTGCTGTACCTGCATGTCAACCTTCAATGACTGATGTACCATGACACCCAGGTCTCGTTGCACCTTCCCTTTTCCTAATCTGTCACCATTCAGATAATAGTCTGTCTCTCTGTTTTTACCACCAAAGTGGATAACCTCACATTTATCCACATTATACTTCATCTGCCATGCCCATTCACCTAACCGATCCAAGTCACTCTGCAGCCTCATAGCATCCTCCTCGCAGCTCACACTGCCACCCAACTTAGTGTCATCCGCAAATTTGGAGATACTACATTTAATCCCCTCGTCTAAATCATGAATGTACAATGTAAACAGCTGGGGCCCCAGCACAGAACCTTGCGGTACCCCACTAGTCACTGCCTGCCATTCTGAAAAGTACCCATTTACTCCTACTCTTTGCTTCCTGTCTGACAACCAGTTTTCAATCCAAGTCAGCAAACTACCCCCAATCCCATGTGCTTTAACTTTGCACATTAATCTCTTGTGTGGGACCTTGTCGAACGCCTTCTGAAAGTCTAAATACACCACATCAACTGGTTCTCCCTTGTCCACTCGACTGGAAACATCCTCAAAAAATTCCAGAAGATTTGTCAAGCATGATTTCCCTTTCACAATTCCATGCTGACTTTGACCTATCATGTCATCTCTTTCCAAATGCGCTGCTATGACATCCTTAATAATTGATTCCATCATTTTACCCACTACCGATATCAGGCTGACCGGTCTATAATTCCCTGTTTTCTCTCTCCCTCCTTTTTTTAAAAAGTGGGGTTACATTGGCTACCCTCCACTCCATAGGAACTGATCCAGAGTCTATGGAATGTTGGAAAATGACTGTCAATGCGTCCGCTATTTCCAAGGCCACCTCCTTATCTGGGATGCAGTCCATCAGGCCCTGGGGATTTATCGGCCTTCAATCCCATCAATTTTCCCCAACACAATTTCCCGACTAATAAGGATTTCCCTCAGTTCCTCCTTCTTACTAGACCCTCTGACCCCTTTTATATCCGGAAGGTTGTTTGTGTCCTCCTTCGTGAATACCGAACCAAAGTACTTGTTCAATTGATCTGCCATTTCTTTGTTCCCCGTTATGACTTTCCCTGATTCTGACTGCAGGGGACCTACGTTTGTCTTTATTAATCTTTTTCTCTTTACATATCTATAGAAGCTTTTGCAGTCCGTCTTAATGTTCCCTGCAAGCTTCCTCTCGTACTCTATTTTCCCTGCCCTAATCAAACCCTTTGTCCTCCTCTGCTGAGTTCTAAATTTCTCCCAGTCCCTGGGTTCGCTGCTATTTCTGGCCATTTTATATGCCACTTCCTTGGCTTTAATACTATCCCTGATTTCCCTTGACAGCCACGGTTGAGCCATCTTCCCTTTTTTATTTTTATGCCAGACAGGGATGTACAATTGTTGTAGTTCATCCATGTGGGCTCTAAATGTCTGCCATTGCCCATCCACTGTCAACCCCTTAAGTATTCTTCACCAATCTATTCTAGCCAATTCGCACCTCATACCTTCAAAGTTACCCTTCTTTAGGTTCTGGATCATGGTCTCTGAATTAACTGTTTCATTCTCCACCCTAATGTAGAATTCCACCATATTATGGTCACTCTTCCCCAAAGGGCCTCTCATTACACAACACCCAGTCTAAGATGGCCTCTCCCCTAGTTGGTTCCTCAACATATTGGTCTAGAAAACCATCCCTTATGCACTCCAGGAAATCCTCCTCCACCGTATTTGCTTCCAGTTTGGTTAGCCCAATCTATATGCATATTAAAGTCACCCATGATAACTGTTGCACCTTTATTGCATGCACCCCTAGTTTCCTGTTTGATGCCCTCCCATTAACGTTTTTTGCCCTTTGGTATTCTGCAGCTCTACCCATATAGATTCCACATCATCCAAGCTAATGTCCTTCCTAACTATTGCATTAATCTCCTCTTTAACCAGCAATGCTACCCCATCTCCTTTTCCTTTTATTCTATCCTTCCTGAATGTTGAATACCCTTGGATGTTGAGTTCCCAGCCCTGATCATCCTGGAGCCACGTCTCTAATCCCAATCACATCACATCTGTTAACATCTATTTGCACAGTTAATTCATCCACCTTATTACGGATATTCCTTGCATTAAGACACAAAGCCTTGAGGCTTGTTTTTTTAACACCCTTTGTCCTTTTAGAATTATGATGTAGTGTGGCCGTTTTTGTTTCTTTCCTTTGTTTACTCGGCCTTCTACTATTGCTTTTTATCTTTCTACCATCTGTTTCAGTGTGGGAAACTTGACAGCCAACTTGTGCACAGCAAGCTCTCACAAACAGCAATGTGATAATGACCAGATAATCTGTTTTTGTTATGTTGATTGAAGGATAAATATTGGCCAGAACACCGGGGATAACGCCCCTGCTCTTTGACATAGTGCCATGGGATCTTTTATGTCCACCTGAGAGAGCAGACAGGGCCTCGGTTTAACGTCTCATCCGAAAGATGGATTTATTTGAGATAAATCACATTACTTGTTATGCAATACACTTCTCTCTTCCAGCATCACTGGTGAAAGCTTTCATAGATTATATAAGAAAAGTAAAAATGTATTTGTCTAGATTGGAATACTTATTTGTGTCACATCTAGAACTAAGTTTTAAATTATATTTTATTTTCTGCCCCTCTAGCGTCCACCTCATGGCTTTCATTTCAACATGAAACTGGAGGCTGTTGATAAGAGGAATCCCATGCTAATCAGAGTAGCAACTATTGTAGATACAGAAGATCATAGAATAAAGGTATTTACACCTGTGGTGCCACTAAGAAGCACTTGGGGCATTTTCCTATGTTAAAGGCGCTCTATAATTGCAAGATGTTACAGTTAATTGTTACTGTTAAATATCATTTGTATTGCAACCATATGTGTACTTTGTGGTATAACCTCTGGCCACTTTGTATTCCAATTTTCCCCTTCACCTGAGCACCACTTCAACAAAGGAAGCGAACTGCTTTGGGATCTTTAAAGGGAAAATGTCTTAGTGGAATGATTTTTCTTCAGTGTTCTCCTTCTCATATTTCGGGGAGAAAAAGTATAAAAATACTACATTAAAAAGCATTTGTCATTAATTGGAGACTGGTCATTTTGCATCTGCATCACAAGGGTGTTGCAAAGACATCGCTAATGTGGAGGCATCCCAGAGTGGCTCCAGTATTGGGCATTGTCATTTTGGGTGACGACCAATTTTGAGCAACGTATTCTTGGGAAAACAGACCAATGATGGTGCTGCTACCTAAATTTTCCTTTCCCCTTTAAGCATCAGGTATATTGGAGGTGTGTGGGGGGGGGGGGGGGCCATGGCGGCCAACCTGCTCTCAGTAGGCGGGTTGCCCATTTAAATATTATAGTAAGGCTGGCATGCCTCATGGGGATCCATCAATTTAACTGTGTGGCGGGTTAAAGCCCTCGACGGAGGACTGCTGGATCTTGGAGGTAAGTGCCTTTCCATTTGCATGCTGAATCCAGTGTTCCTACTTCACCCACCCCTGGCGATTGGATCCCTCCCCCTCTACCCCCACCCCCACCCCGAGGCCTCCGGCCTCCCCCATCCGGCTTTCGATCCTCTGCCTCGGACTTTCCATCTCCGCCCTCCCTCCCTGCTGTCTGCGTCCTAGTGCTGCCGGCCTACCCGCCCTGCGGTCGGTCGGTCGGTCACCGCCATCTGGCTGGCTGCGGATGGGACACGGAGATTGAAAATGCTAATCAGGCCCAGCTATTAAATTCGGCAAGGCCTGCGAGAAATCCGTCCTCCCGGGCTTCCCGACCTGGGGACTCATCTGATTTTGTGTGGAAGCAAGTCATCCTCGATATGAGAGATCACCTAAGAGAAGACACATCAGCAAGACTCCAGAATATTTATACTTGCTGAACGGGTACAGGTCTTGGTCTGACCAAATCAATCAAGATGAAATATAAGTTCCTGCTGTACTTTGTTCCTTGATAACCACAGAATTTCCAATGTGACTAATTCTTGCATCTGATATAAATTTGTGCAATGATTTTGAGTGTTGATACCATTCACATTCTATTTTTGTCTTGTTGATAGCTGCGTCAGTTTTTTCTACTGCCATTATGTCATCCTTAATAAGTACAGCTTCTCCACCTTCCCTTTTTCACACACTTTTTTTCTAAATATGTTCTTACCATTCAATGTTTAATTCCCAGTCCTGATTTTTCTGTAGCCATGTTTCAGTAATCCCTACTATGTCTGGTTCCTCGCAACGCATGATTGCCTCCAGCTCCCCTGTTTTATTACGGACACTGTCTGCATTGCTGTCAGTCAGTTTAACTCATTTTTAATAGGATTTCCTCTCGCTTTATGTTTAACCATCTTGTGTAATATCGCAAGTGGTGGCAATGCTAAATGTGCATTCACTGCTTATTGCAAAACACTTTGAAACTCTCATTGATCACATTCTTGACTGGGATCACACTTCATTCTTTTATTGTCAGACGAAGTCTGATATGATTCCATTGATGTCTCTGTTTATTTATAGTGCAGGTCTGGTGCTTTCAATTAATTTTTTTTTTTGTTTCTATTTATTTGTGAAACTGCTTGTAGTTTTATTTTGATCACCACCTCAAGAATTAGCACTTGATGAAGTTACTAAGTTTCTTACTGATTTCTTTAATCGCAACATTCACCTCCCCAATTCTAAAACATACGAAATAATCCAGACTAAGTTTTCCGAACAGACCTATGCATGTAACTTAAGTAAATGCACTCCCAAATAACCATTTGAAAGATTTTTTTTAAAGAAGGTGAGTGGGGGGCCTGGGTATTTTGATTTTGTGCAATAGTGAAAAACGGGTGATAGAGAATGGGTAGCCCACTTTACATCTCATGATTTTAAAATTTTATTTTCCCAAATACAAATTGTGAGTTGTACCACAGGCTGCCGGTTTGCTATCACATATTTTACACTGTCACACAAAGTGAAGGTGGGAGCAACCTAGTACGTAAATGAAACCAATCCAGCAATTGGGAATCACTTGTTGCAGTGTTCAAACAATTTATTCTGGAAAAACCTTTTTGAATGATCAAGCTCAGGTTTTAACCGTTTGAGACTACATTTCACCAGCTTCACATTTAATAAACTCTTTAACCTGAAATTCTTTCACTTTGTTATCACTTCAGGGATTAAAATGATAAACCTCTCTAATAATTTTTAGAATGGATGTTGTGAGTTCCCTGTGTTCTCCAGGTTTGCAAGCACCTGTGTATTAGTTTTTTTTTTTGGCAATGCAGTTCTGTGGCAACTCAGTAACTTCAAAGATTTAGTTATAAGTTCCCTCAATAGCTCAGTTGGTGAAGTCATTGCCTGATGTGGTACCGAGTTTCTGAGATCAAGGAGGGCCCAGGTTTGATCCTTGGTCTGTGCTGAGTTCTCGGGTGAGCTGGTGATATGTTTGCTGTAGTTGGCGTTGATGTGCCCAGCCTTGGGGGGAATAAAAGTAACCAGGCATCCTGCTCCCAGTCATTGTTCAGTAAGCCTTGCTGGATGTTAGAAGTCCACTTTCTTCCTTCTATGGTTCACTACAACACGTTCTGAGTAAACACGAGGCATTTTGTAGTGTAGCATATGGAACAGACTTAATTAATATACAGCACAGTGATTGGCCTAACTGCAGACAGGGAGAGCATTTTTTCTGTATCTTTCAAGTTCTCTGAAGAACTCTTGCAAACCATGCTCCTTTATACACCATATTTTTCCCACATTAAAGGAAACTGTCACAGATAAGACTTCATGACGTATCCATTCCGAAATCTTTTGAAGACAGACTATTCATGTAAACAGCTGTAGTGTTTTACTCCAAAGCTACTTCCGTCAAACAAGACTTCCTGACGTTCCCACTAAGCTGCGTGGCCGCGTGGCAATCTGGAGGTTCCGCACAGGCCAATCTCTGGCTTTTCAATGGAAATAACTGTGCACATGTGAAAAATTGAATGGGCCGCACAGCCAGTTGAAGGGCCTATGCGCCAAAAAGATTACAGGGAACATTGTTTCAATATCTTTGAAGAACAGGCTTTATCAACCGTTACTGTTCTATACTATAGTGAATGGAGACCTCTACCTCTGTTTATTATCCTAGTCCATAAAGTTACACTTTAATCACTCATGGCTGACGTTATTACTGTCGTGTACTTCTTTGCACAAGCACGTTCCATATCGGATGACCAGCTATATTTTCCTCTCACAACACTTCAAAGCCATCATGTTTACATTGGAAAGTCTATTGCAATGAACAAAGAAGTTTAACTTTTAAACCTTTAACACTCCACCTTAAAGTGGAGGCGTGGGCTTGCTGGGTAGGAACAGAATTGTTTGTAATGCTTCCTGTGGTTGAATAGCCTTCAAACTGATTGTCTATGCTAACACATGAACAATAGCTCACTGTGGTTAGATACCGAAGGGCTGCTGATGCCTGTGGAACTGTATACCAAAAGCAATCAGTGCCTTCATGAGAGAAAGACAATAGGTGAAACGCTGTAAAATATTCAAGTCGTGTCTTCCCCCCCACCCCCCCCGGCTCTTTTTCTTTTCTCTCCTGAAGGCACTGACACACTTGGCTGCGATACAGTGGGTGAACACAGTCCTCCAGTACCTTGCCCAAGTGACATAATTCATGCGTGAGCTTTGAAGGCTAGCGCTGACAAGTGACTCGATCGCAGGGAGTAACCTGTCCTTGTATGATATCCACACATGCACCTGCGGCAAAAGTTCTTGGGATAGCAGTCGGGTGAGAGAACATAAAGCAGAAATCTAATTGGGTAATTATAGATATTAAACACAAAACCCAGATTCCCTTCATTATACATTTATTCAGAGCGATTCATTATTCTTCACATATATCTCAACCTTCATACAAGTAAATTAAGTCTAATAAATCAACGTTTGTTTTGTTTCAGAATCCCTGCCTGCCCTACCCAAACTATGTAGCTAATGCAATCTCTTTAAGCCAAACAGCTTTAGGAAATGATTGAAACTATTTGAAAATTAGAATGAATGATTTCAAATTGGGGGAAAAAACTGTTTATCTGATATGAGGTCAAAGATTTGGTTTCAATGATCCGTATATAGTGAAATATACAACTATTTTATTTTAAGACTGCCTTTATTGCCCATCCCTAATTGTCCTGAAGAGGTTGTGGTTGTCCTCCTAATGGCAACTGCTGCAATCTTAATGCTGATGGAGTTCCACAATGTTGGGTAGGGAATTCCAGGATTTTGACTGTGATGAGGATTGATGGTATATGTCCGAGTCAGGATTGTATGTGACTTGGAAGGGAACTGGGAGGCAATAGTGATCCAATGACCTTGCTGCTCTTGTTCATCTTGGTGGGGGAGATCTTGGGCTGGGGGATGCTATTGAAGTAAGCTTGGCGTATTGCTACAGTGCATCTCGGAGTACAAACTGCAGCCACAGTGCACCCATGGTGGAGAGAATGGATGTTTAGTCCACTGGCAGGGGCGTTGATGAAGCAGACTGCTTTCTCATAGATGGTGATGAGCTTCTCAAGTGGTGGTGTGGCTGCACTTATCCATGTGTGGTGAGCATTCCATCACATTCCTGACTTGATGGTGAAAGTCATTGAAGGGGTCAGGAGGTGAGCCATTTGTTCAGAATGCCCAGCCTTGGCCCTGCTCTTGTAGCTGTGGTGTTGATCTGGTCTAGTCAGTGGTGACCTCTCGGGTGGTGGTAAGAAACTCGGGGATGGTGGTGCCATTGAAGGTCAAGAGGGCATGGCTTTGTCTTTTTATATTGGAGATAGTCATTGCCAAGAACTTGTGTGACATGAATGTTGCCCACCACTATATGTGTTACCTTATTTAGAATATCTAATGTATTATATTATGGTGTTTCAGATCCATTTTGATGGCTGGAGTCATGACTATGACTATTGGATAGATGCAGATAGCCCAGATATCCACCCTGCTGGTTGGTGTGCTAAAACTGGGCATTCACTACAGATACCTCTTAGTAAGTTGGAGTCTTATCTGTATGATCTCCTTTATTTATCATTAAGGCCATTTGTTGGAATATATCCTCCTTTCACTTCAGAGGGGAACCAGAGCCGATAATAATGCTACCATGATTTTGTTAAAAGTGGCGCATGAGCTGTGCTTTCCAGACAAACACTCAGCTTTTCCTCATTTGATGCCAACATTCTTAGCAGCCACTAGAAATAAAGGATCTGCCTTTTTATAGCACATTTCAAATCCTCACATCATCCCGAAACGCTTCACAGCCAATTAATTGCTTTTTCTTTTTAAACGTGTAGTCGGCATTTTTGTTGGGCAAACATGTCAGCCAATCTGCACATAGCAAGCCCCCCCCCCCCACACAGCAAAACCACCCCCCACCCCCCACAGCAATGAGATGAATGGCCACTTAATCTGTGGTGCTGGCTGAGGGATGCACGTTGGCCAAGAGACCAGGAGAAGTCTCTGTCATGGGATCTTGTAAATCCACCCGAATAGGCAGACAGAGCCTCAGTCTAACATGGCATCTGAAAGTCAGTACCTCTCCATCTTTGGCATTCTACACTGTTCCGATCACGCTCAATGCAAGCTTCAGGAACAGGATCTCTCCCCTTTTAAGTGCTCTACAGTCCTCTGGTCTGAATACTGACTTTGATAACTATATGCCCCATTTTCTTTACAGTAGAGGGCGGGTCTGTTGGCATCCAATGGGTGAGGAAGCAGGCTGATGTTGTGGGCGTAGTCCCTTCTGAACACAGTTCTGGCAGGGAGCTGATCTGTGCTCGGGGCGTTGGCTTGTTATTTTTCTCTCTCCATTTATTGTAACTATTGCATGTTTCCAGCATTTTCTGTTTTCATTACAGACTTCCTACCATCCATTAACTTCCTCTCTGTGATTGGAATATCTGTTTCATTTTTTTCCAATCATTTTGAAAGGGTTTTATCGTCCAGTCTAACGAAAGACAAACAGCCTCCATCTCAGTATCTTTTTCTTTCTCGATGCTGACAAACCTGCAATGTATTTCCAGTGTTTTGAGTTTTTATTTTTTAGACAAAAAGGCCAGGGGGCCTAACATCTAGAAACTAAGTAATTGTGAGATTTCCCCCCCAATTAGGCCCTGCTGACTTGGCGCTAAGTCCAGGACAAGGAGGATGCCCAACACCTGGTTGTAAAGGAATAGGGCACATCAAAGGAGCAAGATATGCTGCACACTACACGTATGTGAGAACTTATTAGGACTACCTGCCTTTTGTTTTACCTGAATTTTTTAATATATAAAACTTTTGGAATTGTTCATTTTTCATCCGAAGTGACAACATTAACAATTATTTAAAAAAATGACATTTGATCGACAGCTTTTATCATTGTTTATTTAAGAGCGCTTACAGTGTTAGTATATATAAAAAGGTTTGGTGGGAGTCTGAAGTGGGAAGTATACTTTATATTCGTGGATCTCCTTCACTAACATTAACAGGAGGAGGAATGTATACTCGTTGCACTTAAATAGAGAGGCATCAGTATGAGCAGAGATTACTAATTAGTTTAGGCTCTTAAAAAATCTGCATCCTTTTCATGAATGTGTAAAATGAACCATTTACTCTAGGGGAGGCAGTCAATGTTAGCAGTGGTACAAATGTAAAGCAGAAAAATTCTAAAATTACTAGTCGATCTGCTGAGTCTTTGCAAGGAGAGTCGGGGCCAAGTGTAGTCTTCAGGTGAATTGGGATTAGAGGGCAGGGGATAATTTGACCAGGGCATGCTGATGTATTTCAGTTGCCATTTAAAAGTCTTTTATAAAATACAATTATTGCATAAAAATATTATTTAGTTAACTAGCAAATTTTGCAGCGGTTTTGGAAGCAAAGAAGTGGAGTTGGTTGGAACACAGGAGTGACTCTGCAGAACAGGCTGAGGAGCTGGGAGATGCAAAACTGAGCGACTACAGCACCTCAACTGGCAGGAAGGTTGAATTGCAGCGTGATGAATTTACATCGGCGGTTTCCGTTATAAATGTGGACATGGGAATTTTTAACAGAAAAAGGTGACAGGAAATGTGCGTTTTTTATTATATTAAGTGATTGATATATTGCCAGTACTTCATTATTGGGATGTCACTGCCCTCCCCCATCCGTAATAGGGTAGAAATGATGCACCATTGATAACAGCAAATGGAAATATGACAGAATCAGCTAACTGTTAGCAATGTGGATCACTTTGTATAGTGACTGTATACTGGCAATATTTTATGATACGGGTTTATAAACCTTCAAATAGTGATATATTCTATCTTGTGCTTTGTTTTTTTATTTTAGGTTAGTTAGTTGTCCATATTCTGAAATTAACCTCAATAAAGAGATGGTTCTACCAGACCGTTTAAGTGGAGAGAGGCAGTCCCCTGTCTTGGGTGCTCAGAAACTAAAGAAAATGGGAACGCAGGCAATCTCAACAGCACCAGAGTCACCAGAAGACGCCTCCGTGCTTAAGTGAGTAGTAATAATCCAGCAAAGGTAGCTTTCTGTAATGCCATCTAAGAAGTTTTGCAGTGAAAGCATTTTCCACTACCTTCTGTTATTATAGAGCCATACAATAGTACAGCACAGAAGGGGTCTACGCCAACTTTCAAAGAGAAATACAGTTAGTCCACCTCCCCCGCTCTTTACCCAAATCCCTCCAATTTCTTTCTCCTTCAGGTATTTATCCAATTCCCTTTTTGAAGGCTCCTATTGAATCTGCCTCCACCACCCTATCAGGCAGTGTATTCCAAATCCTAACCACTCGTTGTGTAAAGAAGTTGTTCTTTGCAAGGAAGGTAGTGCAGGAGTCCCCTGTGGTCATCCCCCTGCAAAACAGATACACAGCTTTGGGTACCGTTGAGGGGGATGACTCATCAGGGGAGGGCAGCAGCAGCCAAGTTCATGGCGCCGTGGCTGGTTCTGCTGCACAGGAGGGCAGGAAAAAGAGTGGGAGAGCAATAGTGATTGGGGATTCAATGGTGAGGGGAATAGATAGGCGTTTCTGCGGCCGCAACCGAGACTCCAGGATGGTATGTTGCCTCCCTGGTGCAAGGGTCAAGGATGTCTCGGAGCGGGTGCAGGACATTCTAAAAAGGGAGGGAGAACAGCCAGTTGTCGTGGTGCACATTGGTACCAATGACATAGGTAAAAAGAGGGATGAGGTCCTACGAAACGAATTTAAGGAGCTAGGAGCTAAATTAAAAAGTAGGACCTCAAAAGTAGTAATCTCGGGATTGCTACCAGTGCCACGTGATAGTCAGAGTAGGAATCGCAGGATAGCGCAGATGAATACGTGGCTTGAGCAGTGGTGCAACAGGGAGGGATTCAAATTCCTGGGGCATTGGAACCGGTTCTGGGGGAGGTGGGACAAGTACAAACCGGACGGTCTGCACCTGGGCAGGACCGGAACCAATGTCCAAGGGGGAGTGTTTGCTAGTGCTGTTGGGGAGGATTTAAACTGATATGGCAGGGGGATGGGAACCAATGCAGGAAGACAGAGGGAAACAAAAAGGAGGCAAAAGCAAAAGACAAAAAGGAGATGAGGAAAAGTGGAGGGCAGAGAAACCCAAGGCAAAGAACAAAAAGGGCCACTGTACAGCAAAATTCTAAAAGGACAAAGGGTGTTAAAAGAACAAGCCTGAAGGCTTTGTGTCTTAATGCAAGGAGTATCTGCAATAAAGTGGATGAATTAACTGTGCAAATAGATGTTAACACATATGATGTGATTGGGATTACGGAGACGTGGCTCCAGGATGATCAGGGCTGGGAACTCAACATCCAGGGGTATTCAACATTCAGGAAAGATAGAATAAAAGGAAAAGGAGGTGGGGTAGCATTGCTGGTTAAGGAGCAAATTAAGGCAATAGTTCGGAAGGACATCAGCTTGGATGATGTGGAATCTATATGGGTAGAGCTGCAGAATACCAAAGGACAAAAAACATTAGTGGGAGTTGTGTACAGACCTCCAAACAGTAGTAGTGATGTTGGGGAGGGCATCAAACATGAAATTAGGGGTGCGTGCAATAAAGGTGCAGCAGTTATAATGGGTGACTTTTTAATATGCACATAGATTGGGTTAACCAAACTGGAAGCAATACGGTAGAGGAGGATTTCCTGAAGTGCATAAGGGATGGTTTTTTAGACCAATATGTCGAGGAACCAACTAGAGGGGAGGCCATCTTAGACTGGGTGTTGTGTAATGAGAGAGGATTAATTAGCAATCTCGTTGTGCGAGGCCCCTTGGGGAAGAGTGACCATAATATGGTGGAATTCTGCATTAGGATGGAGAATGAAACAGTTAATTCAGAGACCATGGTCCAGAACTTAAAGAAGGGTAACTTTGAAGGTATGAGGCGTGAATTGGCTAGGATAGATTGGCGAATGATACTGAAGGGGTTGACTGTGGATGGGCAATGGCAGACATTTAGAGACCGCATGGATGAACTACAACAATTGTACATTCCTGTCTGTCGTAAAAATAAAAAAGGGAAGGTGGCTCAACCGTGGCTATCAAGGGAAATCAGGGATAGCATTAAAGCCAAGGAAGTGGCATACAAATTGGCCAGAAATAGCAGAGAACCCGGGGACTGGGAGAAATTTAGAACTCAGCAGAGGAGGACAAAGGGTTTGATTAGGGCAGGGAAAATGGAGTACGAGAAGAAGCTTGCAGGGAACATTAAGACGGATTGCAAAAGTTTCTATCGATATGTAAAGAGAAAAAGGTTAGTAAAGACAAACGTAGGTCCCCTGCAGTCAGAATCAGGGGAAGTCATAACGGGGAACAAAGAAATGGCGGACCAATTGAACAAGTACTTTGGTTCGGTATTCACTGAGGAGGACACAAACAACCTTCCGGATATAAAAGGGGTCGGAGGGTCTAGTAAGGAGGAGGAACTGAGGGAAATCCTTATTAGTCGGGAAATTGTGTTGGGGAAATTGATGGGATTGAAGGCCGATAAATCCCCAGGGCCTGATGGACTGCATCCCAGAGTACTTAAGGAGGTGGCCTTGGAAATAGTGGATGCATTGACAGTCATTTTCCAACATTCCATTGACTCTGGATCAGTTCCTATGGAGTGGAGGGTAGCCAATGTAACCCCACTTTTTAAAAAAGGAGGGAGAGAGAAAACAGGGAATTACAGACCGGTCAGCCTGACATCGATAGTGGGTAAAATGATGGAATCAATTATTAAGGATGTCATCGCAGTGCATTTGGAAAGAGGTAATATGATAGGTCCAAGTCAGCATGGATTTGTGAAAGGGAAATCATGCTTGACAAATCTTCTGGAATTTTTTGAGGATGTTTCCAGTAGAGTGGACAAGGGAGAACCAGTTGATGTGGTATATTTGGACTTTCAGAAGGCTTTCGACAAGGTCCCACACAAGAGATTAATGTGCAAAGTTAAAGCACATGGGATTGGGGGTAGTGTGCTGACATGGATTGAGAACTGGTTGTCAGACAGGAAGCAAAGAGTAGGAGTAAATGGGGACTTTTCAGAATGGCAGGCAGTGATTAGTGGGGTACCGCAAGGTTCTGTGCTGGGGCCCCAGCTGTTTACACTGTACATTAATGATTTAGACGAGGGGATTAAATGTAGTATCTCCAAATTTGCGGATGACACTAAGTTGGGTGGCAGTGTGAGCTGTAAGGAGGATTCTATGAGGCTGCAGAGCGACTTGGATAGGTTAGGTGAGTGGGCAAATGCATGGCAGATGAAGTATAATGTGGATAAATGTGAGGTTATCCACTTTGGTGGTAAAAACAGAGAGACAGACTATTATCTGAATGGTGACAGATTAGGAAAAGGGCAGGTGCAAAGAGACCTGGGTGTCATGGTACATCAGTCATTGAAGGTTGGCATGCAGGTACAGCAGGCGGTTAAGAAAGCAAATGGCATGTTGGCCTTCATAGCGAGGGGATTTGAGTACAAGGGCAGGGAGGTGTTGCTACAATTGTACAGGGCCTTGGTGAGGCCACACCTGGAGTATTGTGTACAGTTTTGGTCTCCTAACCTGAGGAAGGACATTCTTGCTATTGAGGGAGTGCAGCGAAGGTTCACCAGACTGATTCCCGGGATGGCGGGACTGACCTATCAAGAAAGACTGGATCAACTGGGCTTGTATTCACTGGAGTTCAGAAGAATGAGAGGGGACCTCATAGAAACGTTTAAAATTCTGACGGGGTTAGACAGGTTAGATGCAGGAAGAATGTTCCCAATGTTGGGGAAGTCCAGAACCAGGGGACACAGTCTAAGGATAAGGGGGAAGCCATTTAGGACCGAGATGAGGAGGAATTTCTTCACCCAGAGAGTGGTGAACCTGTGGAATTCTCTACCACAGAAAGTTGTTGAGGCCAATTCACTAAATATATTCAAAAAGGAGTTCGATGAAGTCCTTACTACTCGGGGAATCAAGGGGTATGGTGAGAAAGCAGGAATGGGGTACTGAAGTTGCATTTCAGCCATGAACTCATTGAATGGCGGTGCAGGCTAGAAGGGCCGAATGGCCTACTCCTGCACCTATTTTCTATGTTTCTATGGACTGTTGATCACTGTCCACTATTGTGGTTTCCTGTCTGTTTGGGAAGTGGCTTTTACTGCAGGGATTATTTCATATAACACTGTTTCGGAGCAGGATTAACCATCACTTGGAGAACCATGGTTGGCAGAGCATGCACTGGACTGTATGAAATCTGTGTTTTGCCTCTTGGTATATCAATATCATTTTTCTAGGTCTTTGTGTGCGGTTAACTGTTATTTTCTCTCCATTCCATGACAATCTTTTTTTTAAAGGTATTATAAAAGGATATATTTAAGGTCAT
Organism: Pristiophorus japonicus; assembly: GCF_044704955.1. Taxonomy (NCBI): domain Eukaryota; kingdom Metazoa; phylum Chordata; class Chondrichthyes; family Pristiophoridae; genus Pristiophorus; species Pristiophorus japonicus. Next base: position 15,100,258 of record NC_091990.1, read on the forward strand.
GTAATCAAAATATTTTTGCATTTTTAATATATTTATTACTTATGGAAAGCAGTTTTTTTTCCCCCATAACTTTTTTTTTTGCAAGCTGCCCTAAAAATGTTTAACAACTTAACAAAGACATAACGAGAGCTTTGCTAAAAGTACAGGTGCTGCGCTTAAAATCCGGAACCCTCTGGACCGAGGCCATACTGGATTCCGGGCTTTTCTGGACTTTCGATTTGTTTCTGACGTCACGAATCCGGAAACATCTGAGCCCAGGTTCGGGTATTTCTGGATATGGGGGGGGGGATTCCCGCCGAGGAGCTGTTCGGGCCACCTGGCCCTACCAAGGAGGTCGTCAGGCCGACCCCGACGAGGATGTTGTCGGACGGGCTGGATGGCTGAGGAGGTGTTCAGATGGGCCCCGCCAAGGGGGTCGTTGGGCAGGCCGACGAGGAGGACCTGAGGTAAGAGCAGCAGCGGCGAGGTGAGGCCCAAGGTCGGGCAGTGGCAGGGCCCCAGGGTCCGGATTCCGGAACATTTTATGGAATCTGGACGACCCTGCCCACCAGTCATCCCAGATTCTGGAACTCCGGATTCTCGACGCTGCACCTGTATTTGACTGAATTCCAGTAGTGGAATGTGACCGCAAAATAAAAAAATGTTTGATTTTTAGCTTTCTAAATAATAGACTTTTTTACAATTTCACTCACAATAAATGGTATCGTTGATTCACTTATTTGTTGAGACTATCTGACCCACGGAATAGTATCGTTCATTTTTCTTCTAAATTTTGCTGACATTTATAATCAACATTTCTGCCCCAATGGAAATAAATGCTAAGATTCCTGATGAAAATAGAAATAATTGATTGTACTGACCCAATTGTTTAGTTTTTGGTAGTGTTTTACATTGCTATATAAACTATATGCGCAGACTGTAGTAGTTTCCTGGTACTGTGATTGATTACTTCTTGTTACTGAGTTTACAGTAGTAAAATGCTTCAGGAGTTGCAAGATATTTAACTGTTACCTCTTGGAATGAAAATTTATAAAATTTGAAAGCTGTAACTTTCCTTGCAGCCAGTTAGCTGGGCAGGATCAGCTGTCGATCCCATTCCTTGCTGGCACGACACCCATTAGACAAATGCATCTTTGGCAAATCACTACAGTGCCAGTGAGATATAGAAAGCGTCTGTGAATAATTTGCGAAAGTGTAATTGGTAATGAGGATATTCAGTAGTACTCTGCATAATTAATCCTGGAAATTAAAATAAGTAGCATATTATGAGTGTAAATTTGACTGGAAAATGCACAATACAAATTGCGATCATTGGGGATTAATATATCCTGGTGAGTACTACTGACTTTTATATACCCATGGCATTACCATTTGAAATGCAGCTGTCTATCCATATATTTTATAAATATATTGCCGAGAAGGAAATTTGCCACTCAAGCATCAACCTTTGCTAATTATGTATCATTTATTTTTGAGTGTGACCCAGCTGGCATGGCAAAGGCCTGCTATTGGTACCTGTCAGAGTTTTTAATCTGTTTAAATAGAAACTACCTCAGAGTAGCAAGTTTTTTTTGCTTCACAGATTTAATTTTCCATGTTCATGCATTTATTGCACAAGTGTCACCCAGATTAAGTTATTTGGCGACTTTTCTTTCCCCTTCTGTTAAATCCAACCTTTCTACCATGAAGTTGATGTGTACTTAATATGTACTTAAAATCAGATCTTAAAAGGTTACATATTTTTTAAAATTTCTATCTTCTTTACCCCCGTCAGAAAAACTCTTTCACAGAACGGTGCTGGGAACCGAATTGAAATACACTGCCTGTCAGGACACTCCGTCTTGGAAAATGGACAGGCGAAAGGAGTTGGAGAAGAATGCTGTGAAGAATCACCAGCCAAAAAGCCTCAAGTGTCAGTTGATGCCAAGATAAAACAGAGAAAGTAAATCAGCAGGATGCACTACACTCTCGGTTTTTTTTTGGGCTCCTATTCCTCCCTGTGGCCTAATGATGTGTCTGTTGTATTTAGAGTTGGGCGTCCACCGAAGTATTTGAAACTGCAGTTTGTGAAGCAAGAGGAGGAAGAAACACCGGGCAGACTAAAAGAAACAGCAGGTTAATGTTAATCAGATGAAAATATCCAGAGTACTGATAATTGTAAATGATTAGTGAAAATATAGTGCCGTTTGTACACACATTTCACTTGCACGCTAAGGGAATCGAGGGCTATGGGGATAGGGCAGGAAAGTGGAGTTGAGGTAGAAGATCAGCCATGATCTTATTTAATAGTGGAGCAGGCTCGAGGGGCCAAATGGCCTACTCCTGCTCCTATTTCTTCTGTGCCTGTATGGCTTTCACATGCACTTAGCGAATATGTAATACAAGTCAAATTTACCAACTTGAGAGCAGTCAAACTGGAAAATAATTGAACTTGTGATATCTATAAATGTGTAACCCATTCTCATAGAATCACACAGCACAGAAGGAGTCCATTCGGCTCATCTTGTCTATTGAAAGAACTATCCAATGAGTATCTCTCCCCACAGTCATGCCCATTTTTCCTTTTCCAGTATATATCCAATTACCCTTTTCAAAGTTAGTGTTGAATCTACTTCCACTACCCCTTCAGGCAGCAAGTTCTAGATCAAAGCAATTCGCTGCGTTTATAAAAAAAAAAATCTCCTCCCCTCCCATCAGGTTCTTTTGCCAAATGACTTAAATCTGTGTCTTCTGTTACCGACCCTCCCGCCAGTGGAAACGCTTTGTCCTTATTTTCTCTCTCAAAGCCAGTCATAATTTTGAACACCTCTATTAAATCTCCAAATATTTTCCCATAGGATGATTCCGCAGTCGAGCACTTCCGGAGCAGAATGACACTTGCAGGGATTGCAGTCACTAATTTTAAATTTAATGGAAATTCAGGCACACAATTTCCCAGCTTGCATCCCTGCAATCTCTGATCAGCGGAATTATCCCTTGTATCTCATGACTTGCTCTGGGTAATTTTGAACTTAAATGTGATGGTGAACTCTTTGCAAATGAGCATTTAAATCCTTTTCAGGTCAATATTTTTATTCACATTCATAATTAAGTAAAAATCCAACCAAAGCTAATGGTTTTTGTGGTCACAAGATTCTATCTGTCTTCAGTTTTATTTTCCTTTGTTTAATGTTCCAGCTTCTTTGGAAGCCATAAGAATAGGTATTTAGTGAAGGGAATATTAGAATTATGTAGTAAATGAAAAGCAATCATCCTTTTCTCTCCTGTAATGAGGAGTTAACAGCCTGTGCGCGATATGACAGCTGCTATTCTGAGGTTGCACAGCAGTAAAAGTGAGTTGTATTTATTAAATAATGTGTTGGTTGAGGGATCCCAAGGGCCCTCCCTACTCTTCAAATATTGCTTTGGGATCTTTTACATTCACCTGAACAGACAGACTGGATCTCCGTCTCACATCTTGTTTGAAAGACGGTGCCTCCAACAATACAGCACTCCCTGAACTGCACTGTAGTGTTAACCAAGATTACAGCTCAAGAGCTTCCTTGCTGGTCTAGTGGTGAGGATTCAGCACTCTCAACACAGGCAACAGGACATTTTTTAAGGCACAGACCCGATGGGCTAAATGGTCTCCTGTGTCGTACCTTTCTGATTCCAAGTCCTGGAATGGGACTTGAACCCACAGCCTACTGACTCAAGAGATGAGAATGTGTCTCACACAGTTGAAACTGAAACACGCAGTTTTACCTGGAATAGTCAGTACTCGTGGGGGGGGCGGCAAGGAGGGGGGAGGGAAGGAGGGGCGAGAGGAGAGCGGGGCAGAGGGTGGGGGGGATCAAAATCAAAGAAATGGACAGGAATAAATGAAATAAATGTTAATATTGTTTCTTTAAAAGTTTTATTTTTGAACAATTGTGAAAAAAGGCTACTTCTTTACAAATGTCAATATAGAGTGAGACACTCTACTTGGTCAGTGATGCATTCCACATTCATTTATTCACAACTTTTATTCTCGGATAGTTTCTAGTTAACTACCATGATGGAATAAATTGCTGATTTAGAAAGCCAGCTATGCACCAATAATGGGTATAAATGATGAATACTGTAAACACAGACAGAGTTCTGTGAGCTTGTAGTGCTGCTTCCTGTTCAAACTGATGTGAAATCGAATCAGTTTTAATTTTTATTCATGATATAGCAATCAGGTGTCCCGCTGGATTCTGTTTCTTCCTCTGAAAACATTTTAATCTTTTGTCTTTCTGCAGAGAGTGACTACAACCTGCAGCAGGCTCTTCACCAGTCAGTGTTTATGTCTTCCATCTCTCCACATCCCACACAACGTCTGTACCTCTGCTGGGAACAACACAGCAAGCTCCTGCCCGAAGTGGCAGGTCACACTGCAAAGAAAGTGGCAAAGTGGTCCATAGAAGAGGTAAACTGAGAAACCAGTCCCCCCCCCCCCCACCACCACCATTCGTAGCAGGATACTGCCCTCTTGTTCTCTCATTTCATGATTGAAACCAGCAACGCTTTAAATTCAAGGTCTGCTTAACCTCCCTCACAGCCCTCTATTCAGGCTATTGTCTCTTCTGGAAGATCTTCTCTTGTGGTTTTAAACTTAAGAATGCCACTCTTCCATTTTTTAGGCATATTCTCCCCTTGTTCTGTCCTATGGGGTAACTTTCCGACTTTGTTACAAAGGCAGGTGACCTCAACCTCCCTGAAGTGAATATTGGAAATTTTGGCATGTGCTGCAAGTAATTTTCCAGCAAATTTCCAAGAGGCACTTGTAAACGGGCATGACTTCCCGATAGCAGGGTGAAATAGGGGAAATTGCCCCTTTAAAGTCATCACTTCTGTGTTGTAAAGGTTTAAGAATCCTTCTGCGAATTAGTAGTTGCCGCATACTTTAAACTGTGAACTGAACTAGCTTGTATTCAATGGCACATAAACCATCAAAGTTATGGTGTGAGCCAGTAGGCTCCTTTTTATTTTGGCCTTGGAGAGTTGATTAAAGCACAAGGTGAGAGATTAGCTCTCCATCTTGATTGTTGACTATAGCCATGGTTCAGGATGAAACCTTTCATATTTTAAAATATTATTTCCCCTCCGTCACTCCTGTTGGCTCGGTGAGTTCATCCGGTGTATAGCTGAGCCATGTGGACCAAGAAGATCACAGGTTTGATCCTTAGTCTGTGGTGAATTAGTGGACCTTAGCTGAGATGGTGAGAGTTGCTGTAGTTGGCCTGAGTTCGGGAGAGGAACGTCAACTAGGATTCCCAATTCTGATCACTATCCAACATCCCTTTATGGGAAGCGCACGAGCATTGGATATCTGCCTGTGCTTTGATGGCCCCACACAGTCGAATATCCCAATACCATTCATCGTCCAGACATGCACACGAATAATGCCCACTTGGGCAAGATGCTTGGAGTTGTATCCCAATTACACCTGGCATGTTCAGGAGAGGAGAGGAGAAAGTTGGTGATAACATTTAGAACAGGTATTTTAAGCAAGCCATATTATCAGCTGGACTATTTTTAAAGCTTAAAGTAAAGGAAGGTGCTGCAACTTTCTGAGGTGCTGAATCAGATTTCTGAAGGTGTGTTTGAATTCTACAGGTGGCCAATTTTGTACAAAGTTTACCAGGCTGTAAAGAACAAGCCATTGTTTTCAGGGACGAGGTAAGTGTTAAGTGAAGAATTGATGGTGATTCATGCATTGAAATGGAAATTCCCTCTGTCGAACCGTAGAACTTTACAGCATAGCAGGAGCAAATTTCGGCCCATCAGGTCGACTCCGGCTCCTTGCTGGAGCAATTCGTAAATTGCTCCTTCTGACCCATTCTCTGCCAATCACCCTTCATCTTTCTCTGCTTCGAATATTTATCTTCTCTTCAATGTCCCCGTTGAGCTACACCGGCCATGTAGTGGTCTCGAGGTCCCACGCAGCCAGCTCACCGGCTTTTAAATGGAAAAACCACGCCCACCACCTCCAACCAAAAATGGCAATAGGGGTCCTATTTACGTCATCGGACTCTGATTTCTATATTAAAAGGGGTCCATTGCCTGAAACAGGCGGGTGCTTTGGACACCTTTTCATTGCCAGTGATAATGGGGCAGTAAGGGTACCGACCCCATTTTGAGGCAGTTTCTGGTTAATGCCAAGTGAAGGCAGTGAAAATTGACCCCAGTGAGTGAAGTGGTGTAGGGGGATTGAGTGGCGTGGGTGGAGCTGCCCCAGTTTACATTACTGGTTCTCAGTGGCCACAGCTCCGTGGCTAAGATTACGATTTTTCTTGTTTCTGTTCTTTTTCTTTTGCAGATGCACATGTAGCAACACTGCTTGTATACGCTTAGTACTGTGTGCATGCGTGCACTTAATACTGTGTGCATGCGTGCGCTTAATACCGCTTGCATACGCTTAATACTGTGTGCATGCGTGCGCTTAATATCGCTTGCATACGCTTAATACTGTGTGTATGCACTTAATACATGGCCACATCTGGGCACACATCCATCTTGGTCCGATCTAAAATTGAGTCTGCAAACTGGGCATTAGATCTTCTTCAGTAATCGCTTAGCTACAGCTGGAAAGCTTTTTATAGTCAAGTGTTTGGGCTAAAATGAGTTTCCCATAGTTGGGCTGGAATTACTAAATCAAAATATTGGCTTCGAGGGATCAAAAAATTTTTTTTTTTTTTGGAGTTTTCTCAATTGTTTCAATGTTTCTGAGCTAAACTTAAGATTATCAAAAGCCTGTATTTTTTTTAATATTGATTTATAGAATCATAGAATGGTTACAGCACAGAAAGAGGCCATTCGGCCTGTTGAGCTCCTGCCAGCTCTTTGCCAGAACGATTCAGCTAGTTCCACTCCCCCACCCTTTCCCCTGCAATTCAGGTACTTATCCAGTTCCCTTTTGAAAGCCATGATTGAATCTGCCTCCTCCACCCTTTCAGATTATAACCATTCGTTGGTTTGCCTTTGGTTCTTTCGCCAATCACCTTAAATCTGTGTCCTCTGGGTCTAGACCCTCCGCCAATGGGAACGTTTTCTCTCGATCTACTCTAGACCCCTCAACCTTCTCTGCTCTGAGGAAAACAACACCAGCTTTTCCATTCTATCCACATAACTGAAGTCCCTCACCCTTGGAACCATTCTTGTAAATATTTTCTGCACCCTCTCTAATGCTTTCACATGCTTCCGAAAATGCAGTGCCCAGAATTAGACACAGCCAGTGTTTTATAAAGGTTCATTATAACTTCCTTGCTTTTGTACTCTATGCCATATATAGTCTGAAATGTTCAACCCTGGTCATGACATCAACCTTTTGGAGAACTGCATTGCCAAAATCTCTTATTATTGTTAGTAATCAATAGATGTAAAGGCTGTATTGATTTGATATATTAGTAGTTCTTGTGCAATTCTGAAACTAGGATTTGAGTGAATGTTTTGCAAATTAATTTTGCAAATAAAAGCTTTGCTTTGAATTTTTGGTGGTTTACATAATGGGCTTTTCATACTACGGGTTCACATCAGACTATATCCCTAGCTCTCCTGATGGCCAAGTGGATAAAGACACTACCCAGTACGTACTAATGCGAACCAGAAGGTCATGGATTTGATTCTTGCTAAATGCTGTGTTTGCCAATCTCAGCTGTGGTAGCAGTTGGGGTGCTGTAATTATCCTCTGCCCCTGGATCAGGGAGGATAAATATTAGCCAGGTTTCCTACTCCGCTTGTTTTTGCTGGAAAATATGTGAGGAGAGATTAAACTATGCTGTGACACCTCCCATAGTTGAATAAGCTTACTGACATTCATTATCTAAGTGAAGAATGGACACTTGGATGAAATGCTGAAGGACACCCAGCACCTGTAAAACCATACCCCAGCAGAAGTTGGTGTCTTGAACAAGGAATGTTCAATGACCTATCTCTGTAATCTTCTCCAGCCCTACAACCCTCTGCGCTCCTCCAGTTCTGGACTCTTGAGCTTCCCTGATTTTAATCGTTCCACAATTGGCGTTGATGCCTTCAGCTGCCAAGGCCCTAAGCTCTGGAACTCCTTGACCTACCTACTCTCCTCCTTTTAAGATGCTCTTTAAAACCTACCTCTTTGACCACGAATCTGCCTAATGTCTTTCTGCAGCTCAGTGTCAATTTTTGTTTGCTAAGACTCCAGGGAAGGGCCTTGGGATGTGTGTTAAAGGTGCTATATAAATACATGTTGTTGTAGTAGTAAAAAAAAAGACTGAGGAGAAAAACTGGCAAAAAAAATCGCAAGCTCTTTGCCCATTCATTTTTTCTTAATTTTTGCCTGCATAGCAAATCGATGGAGAAGCCTTTTTGCTGCTGACCCAAACGGACATGGTCAACATTATGGGCATCAAACTGGGACCTGCGCTGAAGATTTACAACTCCATCCTCATGTTTAAAAATGCAGAAGAAAATGGATCAGAGGCCTCCTAAAGGAGTGCAAAGGATGGATTTTCTTTAAGCACAAGGGACCTGCAAACCAGAAAGAAATCCAACTTGAGATGATTTTTCTTCTCTCTGTCTGACTCATTTAACATTTATTAATGAACTAAAGTCTGTGATGCAAATCTGCAGTGGGTGAAGTCCGCAGCCTTCAAAGACAGACAAGATTTTTTTGTTGGAGCAATGAATACCTTCCCGTGGTGTATTGTAAGTTAGAATTGTTCCAAGTGTTTAGAATTTTTAAAAATATATATTAAGACCTAATTTAGGGAAACTGACTTTGAAAATAGCTCGTCATCTTTGGAGCCTTGATCATGATGTTACTTGATGTCCATTTCTATTGTCTTCCACCCAAACTTAGCTGAATATTTGGTCTCTGGTGGTGCCTTTTTTCTTAATTCCAAGGATACTGTAACATTGTTTTTGGTCTTAATTGCTTCTTTTATTGGGAGCACTACATGTGAAAAAGAAGAAGAAGAAGCAAAGAGTATCAGATTAGGAGGATACAAAATGACCCTTGTCTCAACACCGTTGGGTTAAATCAATTCACCTCGATTAGACTTGTTTTCTCTGAGACAATGTGATAAACTATACAATTAAATTGAATACATAAACTGAACCTCAGTGTTCTCTTTATTACTTTTACTTCTAGTGTAAATGAGTACCATGGTTTAGTCTGACTACTCATTTATGTAATGAGTTGTGAGGAATGCTGGAGTGGAATAGTTGTCCTGTCTTTGAGTCATGCAGTCAATGATTGAACTAACCATGCGCTGCTTAATCTTTAAATCTGTGGATTTTTAAATGAGAAGGTTTCAGTGAGCGATGTGGTTGTCAGAAACACCCATTTGTTTTTCCAAGTGCACACATACATTGAAGTGTATATGCTCTATCAAACAGTAAAAAGTAAAAGTGCCTTGTAAACTTATGTAATTGACTAGTTGCACACGGTTTCTGGTGTAATTTTGTTGTCAGCAGAAGATTCAGATGAAAGGTGTTTTATTTGTATTATAAAGACTTAATAGGATTGTCTATGTGTAATATTGGTGAAGATTTCCTCTGGTATTTCTAGCAAAGTTGCAAACTCAAATTTTGTGAAATTTAGAGCAGGTTAACAATTTTGCACTGTTTTGTAACTGTGGGGTAGACCTTGACTTAGTGCAATAGTGTAAAATGGGTAATAGCAAATCGGCAGCCTGTTTTACATCTCTCCCAATTTTTAATTTCCATTGATTGACTTTAATGGCAATAAAAATTGGGAATGATGCAAAATGGGCTGCTAACTCGCTATCACCTGTTTTACACAATCACACCAAGTTAAGATCTACACCTATTTTTTTCTGGGGACCAAGAATAATATTTTGCCCCCCAGCACTTGTTTTATTTAAATACGGAGATGATTTAGAACTGTAACTGTCTTTTTGAATTTAGTACCAATGGGGAATTGAACAGAAATTTTTAATATTCTTTAATGAACATACATGAGGCCTCCCATCACTCGTCTCTCTGGATTTCCTTTTGAAGAAAAATGATTTTAATAACTGATGCTAAGATTTGCTTATTTATTTGACATCCTCTCCTGGCAAAACTGCTACCCTCTTTTCCATAGTAACAAGAATATTAATATCACACAAAACGTGTTAAACATTTAAAATACCAACTCTACTGGCAAACCCCACATCCTGCCACTCGCTGCTGCTGAGTTTTTGTGAAATTTAGAGCAGGTTAACAATTTTGCATTGTTTTGTAACTGTGGGGTAGACTTTGACTTAGTGAGTGGGCAAAAATTTGGCAGATGGAGTATAACGTTGGAAAGTGTGAGGTCATGCACTTTGGCAGAAAAATCAAAGAGCAAGTTATTATTTAAATGGAGAAAGATTGTAAAGTGCTGCAGTACAGTGGGACCTGGGGGTACTTGTGCATGTAACACAGCAAGTGATCAGGAAGGCCAATGGAATCTTGGCCTTTATTGCAAAAGGGATGGAGTATAAAAGCAGGGAAGTCTTGCTACAGTTGTACAGGGTATTGGTGAGGCCACACCTGGAATACTGCGTGCAGTTTTGGTTTCCATATTTACGAAAGGATATACTTGCTTTGGAGGCAGTTCAGAGAAGGTTCACTAGGTTGATTCTAGAGATGAGGGGGTTGACTTATGAGGAAAAGTTGAGTGGGTTGTGCCTCTACTCATTGGAATTCAGAAGAATGAGAGGTGATCTTATTGAAATGTATAAAATTGTGAGGGGGCTTGACAAGGTGGATGCAGAGAGGATGTTTCCACTGATGGAGACGAGAACTTAGAATAAGGGGCCGCCCATTTAAAACAGAGATGAGGAGAAATTTCTTCTGAGGGTTGTAAATCTGTGGAATTCGCTGCCTCAGAGAGCTGTGGAAGCTGGGACATTGAATAAATTTAAGACAGAGATAGACAGTTTCTTAAACAATAAGGGAATAAGGGGTTATGGAGAGCGGGCAGGGAATTGGACCCGAGTCCATGATCGGATCAGCCATGATCGTATTAAATGGTGGAGCAGGCTCGAGGGGCCACATGGCCTACTCCTGCTCCTATTTCTTATGTAATTGTTTCCGTCAAGACCAATGCAAAATATGTATAGGCCTAGATTTTGTGCTCATCCATAGTCAATGGGCAGAAAATCAAACGTATAACTAGCAGATCGCCTGTGGTGTTGCTCATAGTATGCCTGTGAGAATACTGCTTTATAACAACAAGGGCATATGCTTTGATTTCACTTGTTTTCAGGAATGTGGGTGACATTTATTACCCATCCCTAGGTATTCTGAGAAGGTGGTGGAAGCCCTGCTGCATGAACCACTGCAGCCCTTGTGTTGGTGCTCCCACAGGGGTAAGTCATAACATTCCAGGATATTGCCCCAGAGACAATGAAGGAACAATAATGTGTGTCCCAAGACAGGATGTTGTGTGACTTGGAGGGCCACTTGGAAGAGATGGTTTTCCCACAATATTGCTGCTCTTGTCCTACTTGGGAGAGGTCACTGAGGAAGGAGGTGCTATCAAAGTGACTTTGATGAGTTGCTGTAATGCAGCCACAAGGCACAGGTGGTGGAGGGGGCAGAAATGGAGTCCAGGGGTAGAAGTAGGGGTACCGATCAAGTGAACTGCTCTGTCGTGGATGGTGTGAGCTCCTCAATTGTAATTGTAATTGCATCTGCACCAAAGGCGAATCATGAATTGCATCACAATCCTGACTTTCACATTGTGGATGGTGGAAAGACTTTGAGATCTCAGGAAGTGAGTAAGTCACTCGTTGCAGAGTATCCAGCTGCTGCCCTGCTATTATACCATAATTTATTATAAGAACCATTGATTCACCGAATAAATCAAATTCAGGACTGTGACAAAATACAGGAAGACATTAATAAACTTGCAGAATGGGCATGTAACTGGCACATGAACTTCAATATCGATAAGTGTGAGGTATTTACATTTTGATAGGAAGAATAAGGTGGTCACATACTCCTTGGTAAATAAGTATCTAAATGGGGTAAGGGATCTGGGGCGACAGATAGACAAATTACAAAGTATCAATGCAGGTTAGTAAGGCCATATAAAGGGCAAAGCACTAGAATTCATTCCTAGAGGAATAGAATTGAAAAGTAGAGAAGTTATGATAAACTAGTATAGAATCTTGGTTAGATTAGACCACACTTGGAGTACTGTGAACAGTTCTGGTCCCCATATTAAAAAGCTCAGAGGCATTCGGGGCCGGATTAAGGGCTTGATGGGCCTGGGGCAATCTGATCCAAATGGGCCGATAGTTATGTTTGTTCATGTTCATTACATCACAAAATCCTTATTAGGCGAGAAATTGTGTTAGCGAAATTGATGGGATTGAAGGCTGATAAATCCCCGGGGCATGTTAGTCTGCATCCCAGATTACTTAGGAAAGTAGCCCTAGAAATAGTGGATGCATTGGTGATTATTTTCCAACAGTCTTATCGACTGGATCGGTTCCTATGGACCGGTGGGTAGCTAATGTAACACCACTTTTTAAGAAAGAAGGGAGCGAGAAAACAGGTAATTATAGACTGGTTAGCCTGACATCAGTAGTGGGGAAAATGTTGGAATCAATTATTAAAGATGAAATAGCGCATTTGGAAAGCAGTGACAGGATCGGTCCAAGTCAGCATGGATTTATGAAAGGGGAATCGTGCTTGACAAATCTTCTTGAATTTTTTGAGGATGTAATTGGTAGAGTGGACAGGGAGAATCATTGGACGTGGTGTATTTGGACTTTCAAAAGGCTTTTGACAAGGTCCCACACGAGATTGGTGTGCAAAATTAAAGCACATGGTATTGGGGTAATGTACTGACGTGGATAGAGAACTGGTTGGCAGACAGGAAGCAGAGAGTTGGGATAAACGGGTCTTTTTCAGAATGGCAGGCAGTGACTAGTGGGGTGCCGGAGGGCTCAGTGCTGGGGCCCCAGCTATTTACAATATACATTAATAATTTGGATGAGGAAATTGAGTGTAATATCTCCAAGTTTGCAGATGACACTAAGCTGGGTGGCAGTGTGAGCTGTGAGGAGGACGCTAAAAGGCTGCAGGGGACTTGGACAGGTTAGAGGAGTGGGCAAACGCGTGGCAGATGCAGTATAATGTGGATAAATGAGGTTATCCACTTTGGTGGCAAAAACACAAAGGCAGAAGATTTTCTGAATAGCGGCAGATTAGGAAAAGGGGAGATGCAACGAGACCTGGGTGTCATGGTACATCAGTCATTGAAAGTTGGCATGCAGGTACAGCAGGTGGTGAAGACGGCAAATGGTATGTTGGCCTTCATAGTTAGGGGATTCGTGTGTAGGAGCAGGGGAGGTCTTACTGCAGTTGTACAGGGCCTTGGTGAGGCCTCACCTGGAATATTGTGTTCAGTTTTGGTCTCCTAATCTGAGGAAGGATGTTCTTGCTATTGAGAGAGTGCAGCGAAGGTTCACCAGACTGATTCCCTGGATGGCAGGACTGACATATGAGGAGAGACTGGATCGACTGGGCCTGTATTCACTGGAGTTTAGAAGGATGAGAGGTGATCTCACAGAAACATATCAAATTCTGATGGGACTGGACAGGTTAGATGCAGGAAAAATGTTCCTGATGTTGGGGAAGTCCAGAAGCAGGGGACATAGTGTAAGGATGAGGGGTAAGCCATTTAGGACTGAGATGAGGAGAATCTTCTTCGCTCAGAGAGTTGTTAATCTGTGGAATTCCCTACCGCAGAGAGTTGTTGATGCCAGTTCATTGGATATATTTCAAGAGGGAGTTAGATATGGCCCTTATGGCTAAAGGGATCAAGGGGTATGGAGAGAAAGCAGGAAAGGGGTACTGAGGTGAATGATCAGCATTATCTTATTGAATGATGGTGCAGGCTCGAAAGGCTGAATGGCCTACTCCTGTACCTATTTTCTATGTTTCTTCTGTATATAGGTATAAACAAGTGAATCTATTTTCCTCGGTTTTGTTTTTTCTCTCTCATTTGTCTATTCTATTCAGCCTATTTGGGAGGCCTTATATTTTTTTCCTACATTTATTTGGTGGGCCTATGACATGGTTAATTTGCCCCTGGAGGCACTGGAGAATATACAAAAAAGATTTACTAGAATGATACCAGAACTGAGAGGTTATACCCATCGGGAAAGTTGAAGAGGCTGGAGCTCTTTTCGCTAGAAAAGATAAGACTGAGGGGTGACCTGGTAGGATTATGCAAGGCTTTGATCGAGTAGATGTAGAGATGATGTTTCCACTTGTGAATGAGACCAGAACTAGGGGCCATATATATAAGGTAGTCACTAATCCAATAGGGAATTCATGAGAAACTTCTTTACCCAGAGAGTGGTTAGAACGTGAGATGAACAGCATGGATGCATTCAAGAGATGCTAAATAAGCACCCTGAGGAAGAAAGGAATAGAAGGATATGTTGATGGGGTTAGATGAAACAGGGTGGGAGGAGGCTCATGTGGAGCATAAACACCACCATAGATCCATTAGGCTGACTGGCTTATTTCTGTGCTGTAAATACTTTGTAAATTGTGTTATTGCATTGGTATTCTGGGATAAAAATCTGAGTGACCTTTGTATTATGTTCCTTTAGCTATGTACTCAATTTTTATTTCTTGCTATTTAAAAGTCCAGGATATACCACAAAAAAGACTTGCATTTATATAACGCCTTTCAGGACCACTGGATGATCCAAAGTACTAGACAGCCAATGAAGTACTTTCTGAAGTGTAGTCACTGTTGTAATGTAGGAAATACACAGCAAGCTCCCACAAACAGCAATATGATAATGACCAGATAATCTGTTTTTATAATGTTATTTGAAGGATAAATATTAGCTAGGACAGCAGGGGTAACGCCCCTGCTCTTCTTTGAAATAGTGCCATGGTATCTTTTGCGTCCACCTTAGAGAGCTGACGGGGTCTTGATTTTAAGTGGCTCATCTAAAAGACGGCACCGCTGACAGTGCTGCACTGGAGTGTTAGCCGAGATTTTTGTGCTCAAGTCTCTGGAGTGGGACTTGAACTCACCAACCTTCTGACTCAGAGGAGTGGTTCCTGCCAACTGAGATGGTCGACAAGATGTGAAAGGATTTAGGTAAGTACCTGGTACTTTGCAGCAACAGAGTGGATTAACGTATGGGCCTATAGGGCTAGTGCTCAGGGTACCCAGTAACACCAGAACGAGGAAAAACCGCTAGATCAATTTCATTCAGGTGCAATATACTGTGATAAGATTCGCTTTGTTAGTGCAGTGTGTAAACACTTATGGGCCAATTTCTTGGTGCACATTCCAGACAAACTGCTGGATGTGTCTTGTCCTCCAAGGGGGCAAATCAAACTTTGGTGTTATAAATAGTTACAGCCTTTTACTACATATTTGTGTTTAATGGAGTAGTTATTTGCAACACATTTTTGACTCTCTACATACGTTTGGTACCGCTTGTGCGCACTCAATTTTATCACACATGAGCAGTACCAAACAGCATAGCGACTCCACGCTTTCCTCAGCTCCATTTCAGATTTTCAGTATCCATGGTATTTTGATTTGTATTGGGGGGGAGCATTGTCCACCAGCAAGCACCTTGATTTTAAAAGTCCCATCCTCATGTTAAAATTCCTCCATGGCCATACCCTTTTGTATCTGAACTCAGCACTGTGAGTGTTCCTAACTGCACTGTTGAGCTCTGAAGCAGGCTGTCGCAATGAATGGATCATATTAAACATTGCAAAGTACTTGATTACTCGGGTAGGCAGGATCTAAAGACACATTCCAGACAAACTGCTGGGTGTGTCTTGTCCTCCAAGGGGACCAATCAGAAATCTGGTCTTGCCTTCCAAGGGGACCAATCAGACTTTGGTGTTACAAATAGTTACAGCCTTTTCCTACACGTTTGTGGTTAATGGATCGGGCAGGGTGCAGGAAAACATAAGAATTAGGAGCAGGAGTAAGCCATTCAGCCCCTCGAGCCTACTCGCCCATGCAATGAGATCATGGCTGATCTTCTATCTCAACTCTACTTTCCTGCAATATCCCTGATTCACTTAATATCCAAGAAATCTTAAGCCGGCTCTGCAGAGTAGGGCAGTGGGGTTTAGCAGTACTGGGAGTTTTAACTTGAAACATTATTGCTCAAAAAGATGATTTCCCCTGGCCCACTGTCGCTGGATTTATTAATTATATGTTTTGCGGTTCTGAGTAACAAATCTCTCTCAAGCACAAGTCCTTTTAATCATCCCATTTTCCTTTCTGCTCTCAGCCTCTAGAGCAAAAAGTACAAACTTCAGAATTTCCTCTGCAGCTTCACCTTAAGAACTTTTTTTAATTCACCTTTCAATATTTTCACATTTTGGGGAAAAAGAATGCTGAACTATTGTTATAACCTATGCAGACATTCTCGTTTCCCTGAGGAAAAATATGTGTTCTGTGAACAATGATTGCTTTAGAACTTGAATATAAACAAAAGGATGAAAACCATTTATCGGGATCTCAAATGGCCATTGAAATATTAGTTTTGGGAAACTTTTACCAGGAAATGGCTTTGGAAATTTATTCTCCAGCTTTTCTTCAAATCATCTTGAAAAACAAACAGTTGCATACTATTATGGCCTCTAGTTAAACATCCTCCCAGTTCTGGTGACAAAATCTCAATGATGCGGCTGGGAAATTCTGCACAGGCTCAGACTACAGAGCTGCAGGAACCAGTGTGGTTAGTAAATCGGTTTAAGCTGAGAGTGATTATAGCTCTCCAGCTTGCAGTGTGTTTTTCCTTCTACCTTTTATTAAATCAGTCTAATTTCAAGCTGCCTCCAGTCCTCTGTAGCTGAGTGCAATTAATTGTTACGCTCTGACCAGCTTGGTACAGCTTAGGCGACTTTCTATTGATCGGTAAAGTACTGAATGTCTTGCACACTAGTGTTTTATACAAACTTTTTAAAAAAAAAAAGGTATGCAAGAGAAAGGAAACTATTTCCTGCTGTATCATGCAGTAACCTGCAGAGCTTGTTGAGATAACACTGGGAGGAGCCAAACAGCTGGCAATCTGGAGAAACAACCAATATTTTGTCTCCATGCCTGTTAAGACCGTTTCTCCAGAACAACATGAGCAGTAGACTTAAAGGGACAGTGCAGCAGACTGAAGAATATCCACTAGCAACCATGGGATGAGGAGGTGGGGATCAACTAGTTTCTCAATAAAAATATGGGAGGCAACCCTTCACAACTCCTTTTTTTCCTTTGGTTTCTACATATATATTGGGAGAGAACTGATGATGGAACAAGTGGGTGCATTGCACTTTCAAAATTGAGAAACAGTCTACTTAAAATACCCTATACAATGCTGTTAACAAATCCAGTATGTTTTGTAATACAGGTACCAGAAATAATAGTACCCACCACAAGAGAATTCAAAGGAGTCAATCTTAAACTGCCTCAATTTCGAACTTTTACTTGGCTTGAGTGAGTTAGTGCAGAAAGCGTGCCAAGTTTCAGGGCCCCTGACTAATGTCTAAAACCTGAGTGAGTTGTGACATTGTTTATATGGAACCAGAGCCGTGCTCAGCTGGACACAAACACAAGCCGCTTGCAAGGTGACCTTTCACAGTCCTAAGTTCATGTTGTTATCCTTTTAAAGCTACAGCATGACTTCTCAAAGCTATTTGTGGGTTCATAAATTTTAAACAACATCAACCCATTCATCTCTATAGATTGACATATTCAGGAACTGGCTGATTAGTAAACAAGACTTCCAAAGTACAGTTTTTAAATCAGATGTTAAATGATCCTGGCTAAACTTATCACTTTCAATTAAGCTGGCCAAATGGCTCACTATGCCTGGAATGCAAAGATAACCTCTGGGATCGTTTCTCACTACCAACTGCCTCCATGAATGCCCCTTCCCTTTAACGACAGCTGC
This sequence comes from Pristiophorus japonicus, assembly GCF_044704955.1. NCBI lineage: Eukaryota > Metazoa > Chordata > Chondrichthyes > Pristiophoridae > Pristiophorus > Pristiophorus japonicus. Next base: position 15,118,182 of record NC_091990.1, read on the forward strand.
AAGGAGCTCATGGACTTCACTAATGTTGAGACCATCTGTTCAGCTGTCTCTGCCTCCCTTCCCATTTCCCACCAAGGCAAGGTTCATCCCTGCCATAGCCCTGAACTCACATTTTTATCGAGTTTCTCTTCTATATCTCCTCATGCCCTCTCTGAGCTCACCCTGTCCAGGAGACAAAAATGAGGCAAATGCAAAAGACAGAAAGGAGATGAGGAAAAGTGGAGGGCAGAGAAACCCAAGGCAAAGAACAAAAAGGGCCACTGTACAGCAAAATTCTAAAAGGACAAAGGGTGTTAAAAAAGCAAGCCTGAAGGCTTTGTGTCTTAATGCAAGGAGTATCTGCAATAAGGTGGATGAATTAACTGTGCAAATAGATGTTAACAAATATGATGTGATTGGGATTACGGAGACGTGGCTCCAGGATGATCAGGGCTGGGAACTCAACATCCAGGGGTATTCAACATTCAGGAAGGATAGAATAAAAGGAAAAGGAGGTGGGGTAGCATTGCTGGTTAAAGAGGAGATTAATGCAATAGTTAGGAAAGACATTAGCTTGGATGATGTGGAATCTATATGGGTAGAGCTGCAGAACACTAAAGGGCAAAAAACGTTAGTGGGAGTTGTGTACAGACCTCCAAACAGTAGTAGTGATGTTGGAGAGGGCATAAAACAGGAAATTAGGAATGCATGCAATAAAGGTGCAGCAGTTATAATGGGTGACTTTTTAATATGCACATAGATTGGGCTAGCCAAACTGGAAGCAATACGGTAGAGGAGGATTTCCTGGAGTGCATAAGGGATGGTTTTCTAGACCAATATGTCGAGGAACCAACTAGGGGGGAGGCCATCTTAGACTGGGTGTTGTGTAATGAGAGAAGATTAATTAACAATCTCATTGTGCGAGGCCCCTTGGGGAAGAGTGACCATAATATGGTGGAATTCTGCATTAGGATGGAGAATGAAACAGTTAATTCAGAGACCATGGTCCAGAACTTAAAGAAGGGTAACTTTGAAGGTATGAGGCGTGAATTGGCTAAGATAGATTGGCGAATGATACTTAAGGGGTTGACTGTGGATGGGCAATGGCAGTCCTTTAGAGACCGCATGGATGAATTACAACAATTGTACATTCCTGTCTGGCGTAAAAATAAAAAAGAGAAGGTGGCTCAACCGTGGCTATCAAGGGAAATCAGGGATAGTATTAAAGCCAAGGAAGTGGCATACAAATTGGCCAGAAATAGCAGCGAACCTGGGGACTGGGAGAAATTTAGAACTCAGCAGAGGAGGACAAAGGGTTTGATTAGGGGAGGGAAAATGGAGTACGAGAAGAAGCTTGCAGGGAACATTAAGGCGGATTGCAAAAGTTTTTATAGGTATGTAAAGAGAAAAAGGTTAGTAAAGACAAACGTAGGTCCCCTGCAGTCAGAATCAGGGGAAGTCATAACGGGGAACAAAGAAATGGCAGACCAATTGAACAAGTACTTTGGTTCAGTATTCACTAAGGAGGACACAAACAACCTTCCGGATATAAAAGGGGTCAGAGGGTCTAGTAAGAGAGGAGGAACTGAGGGAAATCTTTATTAGTCGGGAAATTGTGTTGGGGGAATTGATGGGATTGAATGCCTATAAATCCCCAGGGCCTGATGGACTGCATCCCAGAGTACTTAAGGAGGTGGCCTTGGAAATAGCGGATGCATTGACAGTCATTTTCCAACATTCCATTGACTCTGGATCAGTTCCTATCGAGTGGAGGGTAGCCAATGTAACCCCACTTTTTAAAAAAGGAGGGAGAGAGAAAGCAGGGAATTATAGACCGGTCAGCCTGACCTCAGTAGTGGGTAAAATGATGGAATCAATTATTAAGGATGTCATAGCAGCGCATTTGGAAAATGGTGAAATGATAGGTCCAAGTCAGCATGGATTTGTGAAAGGGAGATCATGCTTGACAAATCTTCTGGAATTTTTTGAGGATGTTTCCAGTAAAGTGGACAAGGGAGAACCAGTTGATGTGGTATATTTGGACTTTCAGAAGGCTTTCGACAAGGTCCCACACAGGAGATTAATGTGCAAAGTTAAAGCACATGGGATTGGGGGTAGTGTGCTGACGTGGATTGAGAACTGGTTGTCAGACAGGAAGCAAAGAGTAGGAGTAAATGGGTACTTTTCAGAATGGCAGGCAGTGACTAGTGGGGTACCGCAAGGTTCTGTGCTGGGGCCCCAGCTGTTTATATTGTACATTAATGATTTAGACGAGGGGATTAAATGTAGTATCTCCAAATTTGCGGATGACACTAAGTTGGGTGGCAGTGTGAGCTGCGAGGAGGATGCTATGAGGCTGCAGAGTGACTTGGATAGGTTAGGTGAGTGGGCAAATGCGTGGCAGATGAAGTATAATGTGGATAAATGGGAGGTTATCCACTTTGGTGGTAAAAACAGAGAGACAGACTATTATCTGAATGGTGACAGATTAGGAAGGGGGAAGGTGCAGCGAGACCTGGGTGTCATGGTACATCAGTCATTGAAGGTTGGCATGCAGGTACAGCAGGCGGTTAAGAAAGCAAATGGCATGTTGGCCTTCATAGCGAGGGGATTTGAGTACAGGGGCAGGGAGGTGTTGCTACAGTTGTATAGGGCCTTGGTGAGGCCACACCTGGAGTATTGTGTACAGTTTTGGTCTCCTAACTTGAGGAAGGACGTTCTTGCTATTCAGGGAGTGCAGCGAAGATTCACCAGACTGATTCCCGGGATGGTGGGACTGACCTATCAAGAAAGACTGGATCAACTGGGCTTGTATTCACTGGAGTTCAGAAGAGTGAGAGGGGACCTCATAGAAACGTTTAAAATTCTGACGGGTTTGGACAGGTTGGATGCAGGAAGAATGTTCCCAATGTTGGGGAAGTTCGGAACCAGGGGTCACAGTCTAAGGATAAGGGGTAAGCCATTTAGGACCGAGATGAGGAGAAACTTCTTCACCCAGAGAGTGGTGAACCTGTGGAATTCTCTACCACAGAAAGTAGTTGAGGCCAATTCACTAAATATATTCAAAAGGGAGTTAGATGAAGTCCTTACTACTCGGGGGATCAAGGGGTATGGCGAGAAAGCAGGAAGGGGGTACTGAAGTTTCATGTTCAGCCATGAACTCATTGAATGGCGGTGCAGGCTAGAAGGACTGAATGGCCTGCTCCTGCACCTATTTTCTATGTTTCTATTTTCTATGTTTCTTACCCTATTCCTACTAAACTGCTGACTACTACCCAACTTCCCTTCCTGGCCCCCATGCTAGCTGATATTCTAATCTGTTCTCTCAGCTCGGGTAGTGTCCCCCTCCCTTTCACATCTGCCATCGTGTTCCCCTGCTCAAAAAATCAACCCTTGGCCCCTGTATCCTTGCAAACTATTGCCCCCTTCTCCAACCTCCCTTTCCTCTCCAGAGTCTTTGAAAGTGTTGTTGCTTCCCAAATCCATACTCGTCTTCTTTGTTTTTGTCCCTGCCAGTTTTGAAACAGTCCCATCAAAGTCACAAATGACATCCTCTGTGACTGGTGCACTATCCCTCTATCATTCTCAACCTCTCTGCAGCCTTTGACACAGTTGTACGCACCATCCTCCATTACACAGGAACAGGAGTGGGCCATTCGACTCTGATCTGCCATTCAATTAGATCATGGCTGATATGTACCTTAACCTCAATTACCCATAGACTTTCATACTTACCCAACAAAAATCTATCGATCTTGGACTTGAAAGCTTCAATTGACCCAACATCCACAGCTTGTTCCATATTTCTACTATTTGCGTGAATGATATGGCACAGAAGACCATTCGACCCATCATGCCGTTGAAGAAATGCTTCCTGATTTCACTCCTAAATGGCCTGGCTCTAATTGTTCATTCCCCTTCCTCCCTTCCCCCTCCCCGCCCAAGGGAAATAGATTCTTATCTACCCTATCAAATCCTTTATAATTTTAAATGTCTTGATTAGGCCACCACTTAATCTCAAGGGAGTGCAAGTCTATGCAAACTGCCCTCAAACTAACCCTTTATGTCCTGGTATCATTCTGGTGAATCTGCACTGCACCCTTCTCCAAGGCCAATATATCCTTTGTGAGATGTAGTTTCCAGAACAGTACTCTAGACAGGGTCTGACCAAGGCTCTGTACAACCGAAGCATAACTTCACGTTGTATTCCAGTCCTCATGAGATAAAGATCAACATTCCATGAGCCTTTTCGATTATTTTTTGTGCCTGTACACTAGTTTACAGATGTCGAGCTGAGTGATGACTTCCCTCAGCTGGTTCTCCTCTTAACCAATACAGTTAGAGCCAGAGACTCTCCTGCCCCCACAACGTTACCTCTAGACTTCCCCCAAGGATAGATCCTTAGCTCCCTCTTTGATTTCATCTGCATGCTGCTTCTCGGCGACATCAGCCGAAGACATGATGTCAGGTTCTGCATGTACGTTGATGACTAACTACATGATAATGTAACCCAGAGTTGTAACTATAGTATCCGCTTGCGATCTAACGTCGATACGTGTGTCTCTTTTACACTAATGCTGCTTCAATTTCACAGAAGACAGATCGAGCAAACACTCAGTGAGATGAAGCCAGGGACAAGTTGTTAAGCTGCTTATGTTCCAGCAAGTGAACATACAGATTAATAGTTGTGACTAGATTCACATATTTCAATCAGTACAACTTATCTTCATGTAAGAAGACAAACTAACAAACACGCTATGCTTTCCCACATCGTGCTTGACTTAAACAGAATAATGCCCAACAATCCTCTCCTGCATTCTAACCTTGTAATCTTTGTTCAGCCTGGCTGCCTGAATCTCTGTCTGTGTTTTATCTTCTTTTGTTCATGGTCAGAGAGGGATCAGAGACATAGGGGCCGAAATTGATGACCTTGCCGCTCACTGCCGCCGACATTCCTCTGGTCGAACTGCCCAGTGCCACTTTCGTCGTGGCCTGGAGCAGGCAGGAGGGGAGAGCCGCCGGGAAGTGCCCACCGATGTCAACCGGCGGCCGATGTGCGTAAGTACACTTCCGCCCGCTGAGAAGCCATATTCATGCGGGCAGGAGTCGGCAGGATGGCGGCTAAGTGCAGGTAGCTCTGTTCTCAACGATAAGTGTGAAGTGTTGTGTATCTGTAAAGCATGCACTCCCATGTTCTTCCACCAGGGAGTGCATCCCCTGAAGTCCCAAGGGATCCCAGCATCCCTTGGAAGCACTGTATATAAGCCGGCCCCTAAGGCCTGTTCCTCACTCTGGAGTGTCTTAATAAAGTCACTGTTACTTTAACCTTCCTGTGTGCAGTCTCATCTGTGTTAGGAACACAATATGAAGATGCTAAAAAAAGGTTAGTGAAGTTTATTTAAATTATTTCTTTACAGGTACTTACCTGGATGGGGTCCCTTGAAGGTCGTCAGATGTTTTTTTTTGATGCTTTTTATTTTTAGTTCTTCGACCCTTCCTGGGCCCGACTCCAGCCTCGGCGGCACTTCCTGGGCCCGACTCCAGCCTCGGCGGCACTTCCTGGGCCCGACTCCAGCCTCGGCGGCACTTCCTGGGCCCGACTCCAGCCTCGGCGGCACTTCCTGGGCCCGACTCCAGCCTCGGCGGCACTTGGGCGGCAAGAGCCTTTGCCACCGAGAATGAGAGCTCCCACCGGCTGCCACCAGATTGGCGGCATACGTCACAGATTTGCTGCCCGCCAACCTTCAATGGACCTGGGTGATGAATACCCCACCCAAAGAACCGTCAGGGACCGCGGCGGTCCTTTGGGTGGTACTTAGGTGGGCGGAGACCTTCATCAAATTCGGGCCCATAGAATTAACATAGAAATTACAGTACCATAAGAGGCCTTTTGGCACAACTGGTCTATGCTGCTGGTTATATTCCACACGAGCCTCCTCCCACTCTATTGACTCCATCTCACCCTTTCAACATATGCTTCTATTACTTTCTCCCTCATGTACTTATTTAACTTCCACTTAAATGCATTGATGACCGTTAAACATAATGGGAGTGAGGTGTTTTGTGATTGCTGACAGTCTAATGAATTATTTATTAATTATAGTCCTTAGGGAAACAATATCAACAATAACTCTTCAGCGCCTGATCTACTTATTTTCTCAGACCCCTTTATTACACTTTGAAAATACACTATGCTTTAAAACCCAACATTTAAAGTTAACTTATTTTCGCAAAATCTTTCTATGGAAAATAGTTAAAAGATTCTTAAATGTGACGGAGTGAGACTGAAAATAAACCAGATAAGTAGAAAGAACAAAATGTTCAGAGAGATTTGGATGTTCTCGTGCAAGAAACACAGAAAGCTAGCGTGCAGGTAAAGCCTTTATTGCAAGGGGGTTGGAGTATAATGGTAAGGAAGCCTTGCTACAATTGTACAGGGCCTTAGTGAGACCACACCTGGAGTACTGTGCACAGTTTTGGTCTCTATCTAAGGAAGGATATACTTGCCTTGGAGGCGGCACAATGGAGGTTCACTGGATTGATTCCTGGGATGAGAGGGCTGTCTTATGATGAGAGATTGTGCAGAAATGGGCCTATATTCTCTGAAGTTTAGAAGAATGAGAGGTGATCTAATTGAAACATACAAGATTCTGAAGAGGATTGACAGGGTTGATGCTGAGAGGTTGTTTCCCCTGGGCTGGAGTGTCTAGAACTAGGGGGCACAGTCTCAGGAGAAGGGCTAGGTCATTTAAAACAGAGATGAGGAGGAATTTCTTCACTTAGAGGGTTGTGAATCTTTGGAATTCTCTGTCCCAGAGGGCTGTGGATGTTGAGCCTCTGAGTATATTCAAGGCCGAGATAGATTTTTGAAATCGAGGGGAATTGAGGAATATGGAGACTGAGCAGGAAAGTGGAGTTGAGGTCGATGATCAGCCATAATCTTATTGAATGGTGGAGCAGACTCGAGGGGTCATATGGCCTATTCCTGCTCCTAATTCTTATGTTCTTACAGTGGAAAAGGAGTAAGCATGAAAGAAAGTGAGCAATAGCACACTTACTTGTTGATTTTCAGTCACACAAACTGTGGCCTGTTTTACAATTTGTACACAAGAGTGAATGAAAAGGTCTAACATCTGGGCACAACATCTCTACAGACCAGCACTTTTATTAATACACTAAACAGCAGCTACTAGTTTACACTGTGCTAGTGCCTAGACCCAGGAGCGGCGCAGCATATAACAGCGGCGAGGTCGGGGCCCAGGAGCAGCGCAGCATTTAACAACGGAGGGGTCACGGCCCAGGGGAGGTGCAACAGAGCTTGGTCTCCAGTCGTCTTGATCAATCCTCACCACTGGACTAAGACTCTGTCAAGCCCATGTGGTGGCTGATGTGCAATGGTCACCACACATTAAAAAAATCCACGCACAGGCATCTTCCACTCTTTAAGATGTAACACTTGTGAGCCTATCTTTATTTGGTGTGAAGAGCGTCATCCTCATTACGAGAGACTGCCCAGTAGTAGTAGCTAGAAACATAGAAAATAGGTGCGGGAGTAGGCCATTCGGCCCTTCGAGCCTGCACCACCATTCAATAAGATCATGGCTGATCATGCAACTTCAGTACCCCATTCCTGCTTTTTCTCCATACCCCTTGATCCCTTTAGCCGCAAGGGCCACATCTAACTCCCTTTTGAATATATCTAACGAACTGACCTCAACAACTTTCTGTGGTGTGAATTCCACAGGTTCAAAATTCTCTCAGTGAAGAAGTTTCTCCTCATCTCGGTCCTAAATGGCTTACCCCTTATCCTTAGACTGTGACCCCTGGTTCTGAACTTCCCCAACATCGGGAACATTCTTCCTACATCTAACCTGTTCAATCCCGTCAGAATTTTACATGTTTCTATGAGGTCCCCACTCATTCTTCTAAATTCCAGTGAATATAAGCCTAGTCAATCCAGTCTTTCTTCATATATCAGTCCTGCCATCCTGGGAATCATTCTGGTGAACCTTCGCTGCACTCCCTCAATAGCAAGAATGTCCTTCCTCAGATTAGGAGACCAAAACTGTACATAATATTCAAGGTTTGGCCTCACCAAGGCCCTGTACAACTGCAGTAAGACCTCCCTGCTCCTATACTCAAATCCACTCACTATGAAGGCCAACATGCCATTTGCCTTCTTCACCACCTGGTGTACCTGCATGCCAACTTTCAGTGAATGATGTACCATGACACCCAGGTCTCGCGGCACCTCACCTTTTTCTAATCTGTCACCATTCAGATAATATTCTGCCTTCCTGTTTTTGCCACCAAAGTGGATAACCTCACATTTATCTACATTATACTGCATCTGCCATGCATTTGCCCACTCACCTAACTTGTCCAAGTCACCCTGCAGCCTCTTAGCATCCTCATCACAGCTCACACTGCCACCAGCATTCTGAATGCAGATAATTAAGATTGTCTTCAGACCTGGGACTTTTTTAAAAAAAATAAAAAATTGTTTTTATAATTATCTGGATATCCCAGTACTCCAGGTAATTGGATGTGGTGGCTTCATGTGCTTTTAGACTTTACATTAATTTATTATATTTTAGTTTAGAATGTTCTCTAATTAATTAAAATGCTACATTATCAAAATTAATCCATTGAGTGATTGTTGTTTTTTAGCAGTCTATTAAACTGATTTATGACACAGCTGACATATTAATGGGATTTCAAAATAATAACTATTTCAGGGACTGTAATAAGTGTGGCCAGATAATAAACCGGCAGCCTAGTCAGGTAACTAATAGTTAACAACATTATGGGTGACACATTGTTACAACCAATGTTCTATGGTAGAATATGGGTCTGTGTCTACAATACGCCACACATTAATTTTTTCAATCACAGTTATGAAGGGGAGGAGGCACGTAGATGTTGGGGCTGCACCTGATGGTTTAATGGATAAATACATCACCGAGTGGGGGTACTCAGTCCAGATAGTAGGCCCCAGATTCAATCCCCAGTCTGTCCTTTGTCGATCTCACTCAGAGCAGCAGTTAGGGTTTCTACAATTGCTCAGGGAGGGGACCAACTAGAGTTCCCATGATGCTTGCTTCTAATGACCACGCTGGAATGTGCACATTGTGGGGAGGATGGGGTCAGGCTCCTTGGTCATGCTCTGCTCCATCGAGCAGCTCGCATGTAGTCGTTGCCTTTTTAATAATTCATTCTTGGGATGTGGGCGGCGCTGGCAAGGCCAGTTTTTATTGCCCATCCCTAGTTGCCCTCGAGAAGGTGGTGGTGAACTGCCTTCTTGAACCACTGCAGTCCATGAGGTGAAGGTGCTCCCACAGTGCAGTTAGGGAGGGAGCTCCAGGATTTTGACCCAGCGACGATGAAGGAATGGCTGACATATTTCCAAGCCAGGATGGTGTGTGGCTTGGAGGTGATAGTGTTCCCATGTGCCTGCTGCCCTTGTCCTTCATAATGGTAGAGGTTGTGGGTCGAAAAAACCTTGCCGAGTTGCTGCAGTGCATCCTGTAGATAGTACATACACACTGCAGCCACGGTGCATCAGTGATGGAGGGAGTGGGTTTTAAGGTGGTGGATGATGCACCAATCAAGCACTGTCTGAGCTCCCAGATGAAGAATGGCCATTTGGATGAGGTTGAGGGATCAGGGATGTACCTGTGAAACCCCCAGCAGATACCAACTTGGGGAGAACAGGGCACAATGCTGGAATATGATGGTCATTGTATGTTCCTGCAGTGCCATCAGCTCCTGACATGTAATTCTCAGGAATTCAACAGCACCAGCAAAGATAAACTAACCAGACAATTATTCCCCTGCTCCCCCTCCCCACAGACCTGCTTTTTCCTGGATCTTAAATGCTGCCAGTTGTCCAAGCTCCCATACTGGCCCTGCCCATGGATCTGTCATGACAGAGTAATACATTTATACATCTGCAGTGGGAAAAAGCTCACAGTGCTGGCACAAGGGCAGTGGCCTCTTGTTTTCTGAGGCAGCCCACACTGAGAATTGATACCAGCTCATTCCTTAAAGGGGGCGAGTAGCACATGTAACTCGCGGTACTGAGATTTGGACTCCATGTGAAATGCTAAAGCACCATTTAAAGAAAAAGGGAAAATGTACCACCTTGGGCGTTCCCAGGTAACTCTTATCAGCCAACTGAGAAGCAGAACTGGCAGGAGTCTAGGAAGCAAGTCAACCTGCCAGGGAATGTTATGTAGAACAGAGAGACTCAAATGGAATAGATTTTTTTGTAAAAAGGAACTATAAAATGAATACTAATTTCTTTAAATAATTACTGAATTAAAACATAAAAAATAGGTGCAGGAGTAGGCCATTCAGCCCTTCGAGTCTGCACCACCATTCAATAAGATCATAGCTGATCATTCCCTCAGTACCCCTTTCCTGCTTTCTCTCCATACCCCTTGATCCCTTTAGTCGTAAGGGCCATATCTAACTCCCTCTTGAATATATCCAATGAACTGGCATCAACAACTCTCTGCGGTAGGGAATTCCACAGGTTAACAACTCTCTTCGTGAAGAAGTTTCTCCTTATCTCAGTCCTAAATAGCTTACCCCTCATCCTTACACTATGTCCCCTGGTTCTGGACTTCCCCAACATCGGGAACATTCTTCCTGCATCTAACCTGTCCAGTCCCGTCAGAATCTTATTTGTTTCTATGAGATCCCCTCTCATCCTTCTAAACTCCAGTGAATTAAGGCCCAGTCAATCCAGTCTCTCCTCATATGTCAGTCCAGCCATCCCGGGAATCAGTCTGGTGAACCTTCGCTGTACTCCCTCAATAGCAAGAACGTCCTTCCTCAGATTAGGAGACCAAAACTGAACACAATATTCCAGGTGAGGCCTCACCAAGGCCCTATACAACTGCAGTAAGACCTCCCTGCTCCTATACTCAAATCCCCTAGCTATGAAGGCCAACATACCATTTGCCGCCTTCACCGCCTGCTGTACCTGCATGCTAACTTTCAATGACTGATGTACCATGATACCCAGGTCTCGTTGCACCTCCCCTTTTCCTAATCTGCTGCGTTCGTGTTTTTGCCCCCAAAGTGGATAACCTCACATTTATCCACATTATACTGCATCTGCCATTATTTGCCCATTCACCTAACCTGTCCAAGTCACTCTGCAGCCTCTTAGCGTCTTAGCGTCTTCCTCACAGCTCACACCGCCACCCAGTTTAGTGTCATCTGCAAACTTGGAGATATTACACTCAATTCCTTCATCCAAATCATTAATGTATATTGTAAACAGCTGGGGTCTCAGCACTGAGCCCTGCGGCACCCCACTCATCATTGCCTGCCATTCTGAAAAGGACCCGTTTATCCCGACTCTCTGATTCCTGTCTGCCAACCAGTTCTCTATCCACGTCAGTACATTACCTCCAATACCATGTGCTTTAATGTTGCACACCAATCTCGTGTGGGACCTTGTCCAAATACACCACATCCACTGGTTCTCCCTTGTCCACTCTACTAGTTACATCCTCAAAAAATTCCAGAAGATTTGTCAAGCATGATTTCCCTTTCATAAATCCATGCTGACTTGGACTGATCCTGTCACTGCTTTCCAAATGCACTGCTATTTCATCTTTAATAATTGATTCCAACATTTTCCCCACTACTGATGTCAGGCTAACCAGTCTATAATTACCCGTTTTCTCTCTCCCTTCTTTTTTAAAAAGTGGTGTTACATTAGCTACCCTCCAGTCCATAGGAACTGATCCAGAGTCGATAGACTGTTGGAAAATGATCACCAACGCATCCACTATTTCTAGAGCTACTTCCCTAATTACTCTGGGATGCAGACTATCGGGCCCCGAGGATTTATCGCCTTCAATCCCATCAATTTCCCTAACACAATTTCCCACCTAATAAGGATATCCTTCAGATCCTTCTTCTCACTAGTTGTCTGAATGTAAACAAATCAATAATTGTTTTTATGGCATATAGTTACAGTATTAAATGTTTTAAAGTAAACAAATGTATAATTGTTTTATAACATATAGTTACTGTATTAAAAGCTTAATATAAGCAAATTAATAATTATGTTTTTGTGCCGTCAAGAAGTTCTATGGTAACCTGAAAAGAGTTGTTTGAAAAAGGTGTTTGCCAAGTGCTCTATCCACGATTTCCAGTGTCCTAATTAGGAGTGATGCAGCAGGAATACTAAGCATCTCATAAGTAAGCCATGGGTCTCCTCCGAAGCACTGCCCCCCGGTTCACCTTCATATTCTAAAAATGCCTTAACATCTCTCTGGCTTCAGTTCAGGAAGGTTGTCGATGCTAATATTGCACCCACCTTTTCATTATTTGTATTTAAAATTGGCTATGTTTTATTCTCATCAGGGTCAGGGTCGTTAGTGCTGGGGAGCAGAACACTTTTCCAGTCAGCATCAGATGTGAACACTTTCCAGGTCCACTCCAGCACTGTTAGCTGCAAAATAAAGCTCCCTTTGCTCTTCCTTACAATGTATCTTAGACCCAACCGCAGAAGAACAGCCTCTACTGCACCAATGTGACATTGTTTGAATTTACGCATCAGTAATTGTTATGATCTTAGTGAGGTTGCTAAATTCGGATGGTTTTGTTCTGTCGGGTCAAGTTCACGAGGAATTAGGCACTACATGTAGGACCCTTATAGCCAAGAGAGAAAGAAACCTTTCATTTCATCAGTCTGCTCTGGATTCAAACCCAGATCCCCAAGAAGAATTTGGCAATGTTCTCACTCTTTATACAGTTTTACACAGTTTCAATTGAGATAATCCAAATTCTGTATGGAAAATTCCTAAATTATCCAAATGTTCATCATTAACTGCTGTGCTCTATGTCACCATGTCCCTGACATTAATTGCAATTCGATTAGACACGTTAGACCATCCCTTTTCTCCAATTAATATATTAGAGGTTTTAAAAGTGTGATTTTTTGAATTAAATCACCCTTAAACACAAACCCCATTGTATTGTATTGATAATAATCCCTATTGCTGTAAAATAAAGTATCCTCTAACTCGTTGTGAGTAATGCCATAGGGAATTGGCTCATTTACACATCAAATTCTTGCATCGACCACATGCCCATCACACTCCAGGTGCCAAGTTTTGTTACAGTAAGACTTGCATTTATACAGCACCAGCCAGGTCCTTCGGACATCAGGGAGTGAGTTACCTTTGATATGTAGTCACTGTTTTGTAGGCAAATGCAGCAGCCAATTTGCACATAGTAAAGTTCAAACAGACAAGATGCAAACCAATCATTTCATCCCGCAGCCTGAAAATTACAAGTAATTTACTGAACTGTAATTGACCTGAGGAATTTACAAGAAACTGTAATTCTTGGGAGTCAGGAGCCTTAAAAGGGGCAGAGCCAGTTAGCGGCGAAACAATCACACAACTTTGCCCTAGAGATGAGCAACACCATTGGAGATTCACCAGCATTCAAAAGAAACACTGCAATTAAGCATTAAGATTTAAAAAAATGTTCTTTTTTAAATATAGGAACTAAAGTTTCAAAAGGTGTACATCATCTGCAAGCAGAATGTGTCTTCAACCATCCCAAAGAAAAAAACATCGAGACTTTATTTTATGTGAGTTTGCAAAAAATTACGCCAACGCTGTACGACGCGGCAAAAAATATACAGACAGTGGTGAAAAATGACGAATCAATGTAAAGGGATAATTTACTTAGAGACGGCATTATTTACAAACGCGGAGAAGGAAACTTGGGATAGGTTGACGCCCAGCGAAAAGGTTCAATTGCAAACGCGCATGTGGGATACAGAAAGCGGAGAGGGAGGTTGAGTGCGGAATCGATGCACCCTCGCCGATTGCAGACCCCAGAACCCTGCATTGTCCCGCGCCTCGTTGCGCCCACTTTGTGATTGACAGTCCGCCTGTCCGTCAGTTTCCTGTCTAGTCAGTTTCCCTCACCAGAGACCCATGTTACTTTCTTTTGTGCAGAAGCGTTCAAATAATATTGCTGCAAGCCTCTGATGTGCCTATATAAACACACGGAATAATTTATAAATGTTACCAGACGCGACATGATGGGATTGGGTGGTGGGGGAGAGCTCCATGTAAAAGCCATTGCCAACGAAATGCTCCGCCGAAATCAGCATCGATCCCGGGAGAAATGAGGACGAGAAGAATAAATTCATCCAGAGAGAAGGTAAGAGCTCCTTGTCCTATGCAGTTGGTTTTTGCAGTAATATGAATAAAGTGTAATCCCGGACAGCGAAAGCGAACTTTAATGGAGATACTGGGAAATAAACCGGTACATGGCCTCTGAAAAACACAATGACCGCGCTCTAATACTGTCTGTCCAGTGCTGCCGACAGAAAGTTTAAGATTGCATTTTCATTTAGAACAACTTAACTAAGGTTAGAGTGCGGAAGCCAATGTCTTAAACCCACCTCAATAAATTGATTTAGACCTGAATTGTTTAATTCTCGTTTTCACTGTTTGTAAAATCACCGGTCGCCAGCCTCAGTGACTTAAATTCAAAGTCCAAATTGAATGAAAAATAGCAATTATTCTCTATTGTCCCTAAACTGCTATCATTGCATCTTAAAGCGATACCTAATACAAGAATTTTTTAAATATCGTTTTCTCTCATGCAGGGTCAATTTGTGGCCTGGTTCTCACATCTCAAGCTTTCAACATCATTTTATCATAACCTTACTTGTCTTAATTTTATCAATTTTGCTGTGATCAGCAAGGTCTGAACTTTCCTCTCCCCTCTCAAGCTCCAAATATGCCATCATAAATGCTCTTCCACTTCCCACACCTCCAGTCTACTGGAATGAAGACTTATTGCAATCTCCTCCTACTCCAACTCATTCTTTATCAAGATGTCAAAACCGTGGAATCTCTTGCCTCCAACAGTCTACAATCCTAACCTTGGTGTTACCTCACCACAATGTGATTCATCCAATCTTCTCTTTACGCTGTTTGGTGTCCTTTTTCTGACACAAATACTGTACATTAAGAGAAAGAAAGTTGTAAAGGGGGAATGTTAGCCCGCACAATAGCAAAGGTACAAGGGAACCGAAAAATAAGACAATGGGGAGGAACTTTATGGATTTAATAGAAATAAAGAAAATGGTAATGGAGAAGATAGATAAATCTCTATGACGTGATGTTTTCCACCTCACGGTATTAAAAGAAATGTGAGGAAATGGCAGATACATTACTCATAATTTTCCAAAGCTCTCTAGGTTCTGGAATTGTGCCTTTGGATTGGAAAATTGAAAATGTCACTATTATTTGAGAGGGAGAATCCAGGTAACTACAGACTCGTCAGTTTAACATCAAACTTGTGGAAGTTATTGGAATCTATCAAAGACAGAGTGACTGAGCACTTGGACAAGTGTCAGCTGGTCAAAGAGAGTCTGCATGGATTTGTGAAGGGTAGGTAATCTCTGATTAATTTATTTGAGTTTTCTGAGGAGGTCACTAGCATGGTGAATAGGGGAGTATCTATGCTCAGACCCCATCTGAAGCACTGCATTCAGTTTTGGGCACCAAACCTGAGGAAACATATACTACGGATGCTGGAAATCTGAAAAACCCCAGAAAATGCTGGAAACACTCAGCAGGTCAGGCAACATTGGTGGAGAGGGAAACAGAGTTAACGTTTCAGGTCGACGTTTCAGAGATGTAACAGATTTTAAGCAAGTGCAGGACTGTATTCGCTTGATTTGCTGAGTATTTCCAACACTTTCTGTCTTTGTCTCAGGAAATGTATGCTCTGTATTTGCTTTGGAGCAGAAACAGTGCAGATTCACAAAGAAAAAAAGCCTTGGATTTATATAGCGCCTTTCACGACTACTGGACGTCTCAAAGTGCTTTATAGCCAATGTAGTCACCGCAGGTCGGGGCTATAAATATAGTGCTGGAGCGCCGGGAACATCGTGGGTGGAGGTGCGGTGAATGAGGGTACAGGGCCCAGTAGAGCCGAAGGCCCGGGGCAGCATGAGCCAGCTCACACTGCGATATGTGTGCGCACTAGGTCAGTACAGCAGAGCAGGTCTCCAGTCATCCTGGTTCAATCATTGCCACTGGATAAAGGCCGAGCTCTGTCAAGCCCGTGTGGTGGCTGGTGTGCAACGGTCACCACACGTTAAAAAAATCCACGCACAGGCATCTTCCACCCCCTCAACTGGAGTTCAGGACTGGCACATCGGATCCTTCATTGAAACATCTGTGAACTCGTGTGGAAGCAAGTCATCCTCATTCGAGGGACCACCTATGATGATGATGAGTTACTGTTACAATGTGGGAAACACGGCAGCCAACGTGCAAACTCCCACAAACAGCAATGCATTGGAGTATCAGCTTAGATTTTTGTGCTCAAGTTCCTGGAGTGGGATCTGAACCCACAACTTTGTGACTCAGAGGCAAGTGTGTGACCCACTGAGCCACATTTGACACTAACCACAGAATGATGGGGTTAAATTATGAGTATCGGTTGCATAAATGTGGCTTGTATTCCTTTGTGTTTAGAAGGTTGAGAGGTGATCTAATCAGTGTGTTTAAAATAATAAAGGGATTCAATCGGATGGGTACAGAGAAACTATTTCCTCTGGTGGGGGAATCCAAGCACATAACCTTAAAATTAGATCTAGGCCAATTAGGAGAGAAACAATGAAGCATTTTTTCATACAAAGAGCAGTGGAAATCTGGAACTTGCTGCCCCAAAAGGTTGTGGATGCTGGGTGTCAATTGAAATGTTCAAGTCCGAGATTGATAGATTTATGTTGATTAAGGGTATCAAGAGATATGAAACAAAGGCAGGCAAATGGAGTTGAGGTTCAGATAAGTCATGAACTAATTGATGGGCAGAACAGGCTCGAGGGGCTGAATGGCCTTTTCCTATACTACACTATGGGCTTTGGCCCCTTACCTGTGTTTCTTGATCTTAGAAAATTGCACAAAATTCAAGGGTATTTTCTAAATTCTAAACTATTTGTATACTTTTATACAAAAAGAAAATAATTCAGTTTAATTACATTTTCTGTGTCGAGTTCCACATAAGAACATAAGAAATAGGAGCAGGAGTAGGCCATACGCCCCCTCGAGCCTGCTCAGCCATTTAATAAGATCATGGCTGATCCAATCTTGGTCTCAACTTCACTTTCATGCCTGTTCCCCATAACCCTTCACTCCCCTATAGTTCAAGAACCTGTCTAGCTCAGCCTTGAATTTATTCAATGACTCCTCATCTCCGTCTTAAATGGGTGATCACTTATTCTGAAACTCGGCCCCCTAATTCTAGATTCCCCCAGGAGGGGAAACATTCTCTCTGCATCTACCCAGTCAAGCCCCCTCAGAATGTTCAATGTTTCAATAAGATCACTTCTCATTCTTCTAAACTCCAATGAGTACAGGCCCAACCTGCTCAACCTTTCCTCATAAGACCTTTCCTACATCCCAGCAATCAACCGAATGAACCTTCTCTGAACTGCCTCCAATGCAAGTATATCCCTCCTTTAAATAAGGAGACCAAAACTGTACGCAGTACTCTAGGTGTGGTCTCATCAACGCCCTGTACAGTTGTAGCAAGACTTCCTTACTTTTATACTCCATCCCCCTTACAATAAAGGCCAAGATTCCAATTGCCTTCCTAATTACTTGCTGTTACCTGCATGCTAACTTTGTGTTTTTCATGTACGAGGACACCCCGATCCCTCTGCACTGCAGCATTCTGTAGTCTCCATTAAAATAATATTTTGCTTTTCTATTCTTTCTACCAAAGTGGATAACCTCAAATTTTCCCACATTATACTCCATCTTCCAAATGTTTGCCCACTCACTTAACCTATCTATATCCCTTTGCAGACTCTTTGAGTCCTCCTCACAACTTGCTTTCCCACCTATCTTTGTATTTTGTCAGCAAATTTGGCTACAAATACACTCTGCCCCTTCATCCAAGTCATTAATATAGATTGTAAATAGTTGAGGCCTCAGCACTGATCCCTGCGGCACTCCACTAGTTACAGTTTGCCAACCTGAAAATGACCCATTTATCCCGACTCACTGTTTTCTATGAGTTAGCCAAAACTTTATCCATGCTCATATATTACCCCCAACACCATGAGCTCTTATCCGGTGCAGAAAGAAGTTTCTTCTGAATTCCCAATTTGATTTCTTGGTGACTATCTTATATTGATGGCCTCTAGCTATGCTCTTCCCCACAAGTGGAAACACTCTCGCTCTGTCTATTTTAGCAAAACCTTTCATTATTTTAAATACCCCAATTAGGTCACCAGTCAGCCTTTTTTTAAATGAAAAGAGATCCAACTTGTTCATCCTTTCCTGGTTTCTGGTATCATCCTTATAAATCTTCTCTGCACCCCCTTCAGTGCATCTATATCCTTTTTATAATATGGCAACCAGAATTGTACGCAGTATTCCAAGTGTGGTCTAAACAAGGTTCGATATAAGTTTAGCGTAACTTCACTACTTTCGCTCTGTTTGCTTTTTATGGCCTTATTATAGTGTCACTACTTTTAGTGATTTGTGTATTTGTACTCTGAGATCCCTTTGTTCCTCTACCCCACCCAGACTCACACCCTCCAAGTAATAAGCGACCTCCCTATTCTTCCGACCAAAATGTAATACAGGTGCAGCGCCTAAACTCAGGAACCCTTGGGACTGAGGCTGTTCGGATTCCGGGCTTTTCTGGCCTTTCGGTTTGCTTTCTGAAGTCACGAATCTGGAAACACCCGAGTCCAGATTCGGGTATTTCCAGATTTCGGAACATCGGAAAGGGGGGGGGGATGGGGAGTACCTGCCAAGGAGATGTTCGGGCCGTCCGTGGCCCGCCAAGGAGGTCGTCGGGGGCCCATCGAGGAGATGTTCGTGTCGGGCGGGGCCTCCCCCAAGTAGGATGCTGTTGGGCGGGCCGGCCCTACTGAGGAGGTCGTCGGGCGAGCCAGCGAGGAAGCCCCGGGATAAAGGCGGTGGTGGTGAGTCAAGGGGCGGCGAGGTGAGGCACGAGGTCAGACAGCGGCGGGACCCCCCTGACGTCGGCAGGGTCGTCGGGTCCGGATTCCGGAACATTTTACGGATACCGGACGACCCTGCCACTGATCGTCCCGGATTCCGGAACTCCGGATTCTTGATGCTGCACCTGTACCTCACATTTATCTGTGTTGAATTTCATTTGCCAATTATATGCCCATTATGCAAGTTTATTAATATCTTCCTGTAATTTATTGCAGTCCTCCTTAGTATTAACTGTCCCTCCACCCCCCCGCCCCCCCCCAAATTGGTGTCATCCGCAAATTTAGAAATTATGTTTTTGATTCCAAAATCTAAATGGTTAATATAAATTGTGAGCAGCACTGATCCTTGTGGAACACCACTACCCACTTCTGCCATTGTGAATAGCTACCCTTTACCCTGACTCTGCTTTCTGCCTTGAAGCCTGCTAGCTGTACATTCTCTGACTTTAATCATCAGTCTATTATGTGGTACCTTATCGAAGGCCGTTTGAAAATCTAGATAAATTACATCTACTGCATTACTCCTGTCTATTCTCTCTCTTACCCTTCAAAAAAATTCAATGAGATTAGTCAAGCAAGATTTTCCCTTTTAAATACACGCTGTTTATTCATTATAATATTTTTGGTTTCTAGATGTTCTATTTTCTCCATTAGTAGGGTTTCCATTATTTTTCCTACCAGCGATGTGAAGCTGACTGGTCTATAGTTCCCTGGACATGTTCTATCTCTCTTACATATAGGTATCATGTCAGCTGTCCGCCAGTCCTCTGGCACTACACCTTTTTCTAATGAACTATTAAATGTGTAGTAATCTCGTGATCCAATGTTATGTCCACCTGTTCTATCTCCCTGATAAATGCTGAGGTAAAGTAATTATTTAATATTTCTGCCATCTCTCTATCACTGCCTGTGGTATTATCCCGTTCATCCTTTAGTGGCCCTATTCCCACCCGGCCTTCCTTTTATGTTGATATGCCTGTAAAATATTTTACTATCTTGTTTTAAGTTCCTCGATAGTTTAATTTCATTGTTCCTCTTTGCCTTCCTAATTGTTTTATTGAATTCTTTCCTTATCTCTTCATATTTTCCCTTATCATACTCTCTCCTGCTGTCCATATACTTACTGTATGCCTCTTTCCTTATCCTCAATTTTTCCCTTTATGGCTTTATTAATCCATGGTGTCCCATCAGTGTTTAGCTTGTTCTTGTTTTTTAGCAGAATATATTTTTCCCAGACTCTGTTGAACACTGTACTTCTCCTCATAGGACAACCCTCTCATCCCAGGATCTGCATCGTGTATAATTCTGCTAAGCTCAGCCTCCGTTACAATTGATGCCCCAAATGCAATACCTAATGTATTGATGATGATGATGATGACATAATGTACAATGAAAATATCTAAAAACTAAACTGAAATGGGACAGTGGATTGACGCACTGTCTTTTCACATCGAGCCCCCGTGTTATAGACCATTTAGACTGCGCCTTGTCCATGTGAAGCTGGAATTGCCCCTCTCCTTCAGGCCTGTTACCACAGCAAATCGACGGCCACGCACTGGAGTGGAGTGGAGTGGAGTGGCTGCTGACTTTTCATGGAATGGCGCTGCTAGCCCTTGCGAGGTTTCCCGGTGGTGCCCGATCCCTCCCCTACCGCTCTGCTGATCCATGGTAAGTGCGTCATTACTGTGCGCACTGCCGATCTAACACCCCCCCGCCCCCCCGACGGCGACATTCCCCTCCGAAAATCTTCAGCCTGCCCGGCAGTGCCAAAACAAGCTTTTTCCTGGTGGTCCAGTGCGGCTTCCCCGAAGGGGGAGGATGCACTGGCGCTGCCACCATGTTTTTGTTTTGTCGGCCGACTGCCATGTTGGCCCGACAATTATGTCCCTGTGTTCGGCCGGGCGGCCAACAGGCAGGCAGCCTGGCACCCCCTCCCAGGCCGCTGGCCCAGCCGAAACCCTCCCTGGTGGCCCGAAGTTTAAAAATCGCGGAGGCTCGTGAAGGGGAGAGCCATGGTGACGCGGCGCCGTGATGATGTCATCGTGGCGGTGAACCTGCTCCACACCCGCCTTCCGTCCCTCAGTTGCCGTCACTGCTGCGTCTTTGCCCCTCAGGTACAGTCACTACCACCAGTAAAACCGACTTTTGGATCAAAAGAAAAAATGCAAAGAGCCGAATGTCGCGCAAGAGTCGACCTGAACCACAGAGTTGGTAAAACCATCAAAACAGGTTGGGAGCACCCGTTTTGGGTGGGGAGCAATTTCTACCCTCATGTTACTCCAACTGATCTAGTGTAAGTTCAGGACACTGGCTACAGTATAACTGCAATCATCGTAATGGCAACTTTTATAAATGGAAAGTTTAAAAGTCTCTTGGATGGTCTACTACACTAACTTTAAAATGTCATTGCCAGATTTGATCTGTTGGAGCATTTCCAATTGTTTCACTGGCATTAGTGGTAAACAGACACACAGTTCCCAGCTAATCCCAAGCTGCGACCAGTGTAGACCAGTCAGTACTGCTAACTTGGCATCACTGTAATTCTGGTAGGCGCAGCACAGATGTATCATTACAATTTGGATAAGGCTGATGGAATAACATTGGCCTTGCTCTGTTGGCATATTGCCTTAAGTGAATTGAGCTTGGGGAGTCTGTATGCAATTCCTAGTGCCTACATGTTCGCAGCTCTGAACAACAAGAACTTTTAGACCAATATGTCGAGGAACCAACTAGGGGGGAGGCCATCTTAGACTGGGTGTTATGTAATGAGAGAGGATTAATTAGCAATCTCGTTGTGCGAGGCCCCTTGGGGAAGAGTGACCAGAATATGGTGGAATTCTGCATTGGGATGGAGAATGAAACAGTTAATTCAGAGACCATGGTCCAGAACTTAAAGAAGGCTAACTTTGAAGGTATGAGGCGTGAATTGGCTGGGATGGATTGGCGAATGATACTTAAGGGGTTGACTGTGGATGGGCAATGGCAGACATTTAGAGACCGCATGGATGAACTACAACAATTGTACATTCCTGACTGGCATAAAAATAAAAAAGGTAAGGTGGCTCAACCGTGGCTATCAAGGGAAATCAGGGATAGTATTAAAGCCAAGGAAGTGGCATACAAATTGGCCAGAAATAGCAGCGAACCTGGGGACTGGGAGAAATTTAGAACTCAGCAGAGGAGGACAAAGGGTTTGATTAGGGCAGGGAAAATGGAGTATGAGAAGAAGCTTGCAGGGAACATTAAGACGGATTGCAAAAGTTTCTATAGATATGTAAAGAGAAAAAGGTTAGTAAAGACAAACGTAGGTCCGCTGCAGTCAGAATCAGGGGAAGTCATAACGGGGAACAAAGAAATGGCGGACCAATTGAACAAGTACTTTGGTTCGGTATTCACGAAGGAGGACACGAACAACCTTCCGGTTATAAAAGGGGTCGGGGGGTCTAGTAAGGAGGAGGAACTGAGGGAAATCCTTATTAGCCGGGAAATTGTGTTGGGGAAATTGATGGGATTGAAGGCCGATAAATCCCCAGGGCCTGATGGACTGCATCCCAGAGTACTTAAGGAGGTGGCCTTGGAAATAGTGGATGCGTTGACAGTCATTTTCCAACATTCCATTGACTCTGGATCAGTTCCTATGGAGTGGAGGGTAGCCAATGTAACCCCACTTTTTAAAAAAGGAGGGAGAGAGAAAACAGGGAATTATAGACCGGTCAGCCTGACATCGGTAGTGGGTAAAATGATGGAATCAATTATTAAGGATGTCATAGCAGTGCATTTGGAAAGAGGTGACATGATAGGTCCAAGTCAGCATGGATTTGTGAAAGGGAAATCATGCTTGACAAATCTTCTGGAATTTTTTGAGGATGTTTCCAGTAGAGTGGATAAGGGAGAACCAGTTGATGTGGTATATTTGGACTTTCAGAAGGCGTTCGACAAGGTCCCACACAAGAGATTGATGTGCAAAGTTAGAGCACATGGGATTGGGGGTAGTGTACTGACATGGATTGAGAACTGGTTGTCAGACAGGAAGCAAAGAGTAGGAGTAGTAAATGGGTACTTTTCAGAATGGCAGACAGTGACTAGTGGGGTACCACAAGGTTCTGTGCTGGGGCCCCAGCTGTTTACACTGTACATTAATGATTTAGATGAGGGGATTAAATGTAGTATCTCCAAATTTGCGGATGACACTAAGTTGGGTGGCAGTGTGAGCTGCGAGGAGGATGCTGTGAGGCTGCAGAGCGACTTGGATAGGTTAGGTGAGTGGGCAAATGCATGGCAGATGAAGTATAATGTGGATAAATGTGAGGTTATCCACTTTGGTGGTAAAAACAGAGAGACAGACTATTATCTGAATGGTGACAGATTAGGAAAAGGGGAGGTGCAAAGAGACCTGGGTGTCATGGTACATCAGTCATTGAAGGTTGGCATGCAGGTGCAGCAGGCGGTTAAGAAAGCAAATGGCATGTTGGCCTTCATAGCAAGGGGATTTGAGTACAGGGGCAGGGAGGTGTTGCTACAGTTGTACAGGGCATTGGTGAGGCCACACCTGGAGTATTGTGTACAGTTTTGGTCTCCTAACCTGAGGAAGGACATTCTTGCTATTGAGGGAGTGCAGCGAAGGTTCACCAGACTGATTCCCGGGATGGCGGGACTGACCTATCAAGAAAGACTGGATCAACTGGGCTTGTATTCACTGGAGTTCAGAAGAATGAGAGGGGACCTCATAGAAACATTTAAAATTCTGACGGGGTTAGACAGGTTAGATGCAGGAAGAATGTTCCCAATGTTGGGGAAGTCTAGAACCAGAGGTCACAGTCTAAGGATAAGGGGTAAGCCATTTAGGACCGAGATGCGGAGGAACTTCTTCACCCAGAGAGTGGTGAACCTGTGGAATTCTCTACCACAGAAAGTTGTTGAGGCCAATTCACTAAATATATTCAAAAAGGAGTTAGATGAGGTCCTTACTACTAGGGGGATCAAGGGGTATGGCGAGAAAGCAGGAATGGGGTACTGAAGTTGAATGTTCAGCCATGAACTCATTGAATGGCGGTGCAGGCTAGAAGGGCCGAATGGCCTACTCCTGCACCTATTTTCTATGTTTCTATGTTTCTAACTTGCATTTATCCTTTAACTTAGTAAAACGTCTCAAGGCGCTTCACAGGAGCGATTATTAAACAAAATTTGACACCGAGCCACTTAAGGAGATATTAGGACTTGGTCAAAGAACAGTCTGTAATTTGTACTAAATGAATAATATTGCTCAGAAAGATCACAAAGGAACCTGGTATGAAGAACAGAAGATTCACACTAGTGCAGGAATAGTCTCGAGGTCGGAGCAGAAAGCTCCAACTTGTTCTGAATGATCTAGGGGCAAAAAATTGAAAATATTCCATTCTCCATCACTGCAATTCCTTGTTTTAATGAGCTTAAAATTCAGAAATAAAAACTTAAAAGATCCCATGTTGCCCCGACCCCCACCCCCAAAAAACAAAATAAAATCAAATAAATTGTTTTTTTATATCTGATAGGAGACATCAGGCTGCTCAGCTTGATATCTTCCAGAGAGAGCTTAGTGTAAAATGGATCCCAGTTTATGTGGCAATGCTCATTCTATGATGGCATCTTGACGTACTGTCTCCATGTAGCTTAACCTTGGGGTCACAAAAGCTCATCCTCGTTTCCTCCCAGCATTTACTCTGACTATAAGTGGAAAACGGATCAAGAAAGAATGGTGATATTTTTTAATAAGTAAAAGGAGACAATTTAGTTATTTTACATTGTTAACTAAAGTTGGTAACTTACTGTAGCTGAGCGCAACTAAAGTGATAACACCTTGCGGAATGTGCAGGAGGATTTTCAGCATATGCCTGACTCTGTAGGAAACAAAACAGAAACAGTTCAGTTTCCTGTTTTCTTGCAAGAAGGCAAATCTGTGGGAGAACACACCCTCTATTTAAACAATATTTAACATTCTGATGCCACTGGCATGCTGTGAGGCGGTTCCACCAACTTGCACAAGTTCCATGATGGTTTAGTTATCATAATGCAAGTGAAACTTGTGGTAGATTACTTGATAGATGCACGCATTCACGCAGCAAAAGTTTTGTGAATCACACACATTCCTTTTTCTAATAATATTTTACTTGTTACACAGCTAGTATGTACCTGTGTAACAAATTCTTACTTTATAAGAAAACAAGTCTGTGGTCTTGGAAGTTAATATGGCTATTAAATTGGTACAGTAAAATGTGCATTACAGGGTAGTGTATATTTTACTTATGAAATTATTTCCCTGGGGAGTCAAGAACATGTGTTCTTCAGCTGATGTTGGGTTCATGGGCAGAAGATAATTGTGTAAGATACCCTAGTTGTGCATACATTTATACATAGGATTAGGATTTTGTTTAATCCTGTATGATTAAAGCTTTGGGTTTCTTTTTACTTAATAAAATGGTTAAAAGTTGTTAATTCCCAGGATGCTTTAGGATTTAATGTGTCAGGGTTTAGTTTAGCTGTCACTGTGATTTAATTCTTTGCTAAAACTACAGGATTTAAGATTTGTGTATAGTCCTGGCCACATTGTGAAACAGACAGCCAAGACAGTTTTGAGATAGGAAGTGAGACAATAGGACAGAATGGTAAACATGGTAGTTTTGAAGGAAATACTTCCTTTCTGGGGGTCTTGTTCGCAATAACATTTGTCATGCCATAATTACTTAACACTGACCGTATTTGTGAGAAACAGACTATAAAGAGGCTAAGCTTTTCTTTAACCAGTGGAATGCGGTAAAGCATAAAGCAGGTGTGAAATTTTAATACAATAACCTTTATAACCTGAAAAACTCTCGGCAGCACAACTATAAATTTTGTTTTTCCAAATTTGGCTTGTATTTTCAGAATTATTTTGAGCTATCTAATTAATATAGGATGAAGAACAGGTGATTACAGATCTGTTATTAGTGGTGGGAACAGTTTGTGATAAATTAACAGCATCACACAAGAAGTGTTTGGCACGACATTAAAGCGCAAGTGTGATTTTTCGTTTGTCATATTGGCACTGCTTTTGAGGTACAGTTATTGGTACTACAATTTGAGATGCTCATAAAAATGTTTTCTCTTTCAGTGATTTCACAGAAGTTCCCATACTGGTTCTTATTAACAGACAATGGCAACGTCCATTTACGTAAAACCATTGCGCAAATTATTTATGGGAAACAGCCAGGAAAGTAGAGATTAGGAGGTGACCAAAAACATAGTCAATGGGATAGGTTTGAGGAGGCTTTCAAAGTGGGAGCGAGAGATGACAAGGGGTGGGGGTGGGGCGGGCAATGAAGTTAGAGAAGGAATCCCAGAGAGTACATCCCAGGCAGCTGAAGGTACGGATATTAATGGTGAGGCGAAGGTAGGGGGAATGCACATGAGGCCAGAGTCAGAGGAACGGAGTGTTTGGGGTGGGGGTGCAAGACTACAGGATGGTGTGGAGATTGGGCGTGGCGAGGCCACGGAGGGACTTAAAGCAAGCGGGATTTGGTGTGGAACAGGATATGACGGCTGCATCTTTTTAATAATCTGCTCTTCCAGTGTGTGTGTCCCTGAAAATTAACAGTAATCCTACTTTTATAACCTCCTTTACTGGACTAAACATAATGAAGCAGGCTTCCCTATAGACGCTCCCTTGGGAGGGACAGGGAAAATCACATGTCCAAATGCAGCCTGCCCTCTTTTGCATTCATAAATTAAATGGACAGCCAATCGGGCAGGCTATGTTACTGGTGTGTAATATCCCACACGTTATTTTCATTATACATGCTTCACGCAGGAGATGGTTTATGACTAAGCACTAAACAGTAAACTCTGCTGCACTGTCTGCTACATCTCTCTTTGAATAAATGATATTCTATATGAACCAGAGGCTTAAGAAGATAAGAAATAGGAGCAGGAGTAAGCCATCTGGCCCCTCTGCCATTTATTAAGATCGTAGCTGATCTGATCATGGACTCGGCTCCACTTCCCTGCCCACTCTCTGTAACCCTTTATTCCCTTATCGCTCAAAAATCTGTCTATCTCCATCTTAAATATATTCAATGATCCAGCCTCCACAGCTCTCTGGGGAAGAGAATTCCATAGATTTACAATCCTCTGAGAGAAGAAATTCCTCCTCATCTCAGTTTTAAATGGGCAGTCCACTATTCTGAAACTATGTCCCCTAGTTTTAGTTTCCTCTATGAATGGAAATATCCTCTCTGCATCCACCTTGTCGAGCTCCCTCATTATCTTATATGTTTCGATAAGATCACCTCTCATTCTTCTGAACTCCAATGAATATAGGCCCAACATACTCAACCTATCTTCACAAGTCAACTCCCTCATCTAGTGAACCTTCTCTAAACAGTCTCCAATGCAAGTATATCCTTCCTTAAATACGGAGACCAAAACTGTACGCAGTACTCCAGGTGTGGCCTCACCAATACCCTGTACAGTTGTAGTAGGACTTCGCTTTATCCCCCTTGCAATAAAGGCCATCATTTTATTTGCCTTCCTGATTACTTGCTGAATCTGCATATTCATTTTTTATGTTTCATGCACAAGCACCCCCAGGTCCCTCTGTACTGTAGCACTTTGCAATTTTTCTCCATTTCAATTATAATTTCATTTTCTATTTTTTCTGCCAAAGTGGATAACCTCACATTTCCACACATTATACTCTATCTGCCAAATTTTTGTCCACTCACTTAGCCTGTCTATATCCCTTTGCAGGTTTTTGGTGTCCTCCTCACAATTTGTTTTCCCATCCACCTTTGTATCTTCAGCAAACTTGGCTACATTACAGTCGGTCCCTTGATTCAAGTCATTAGATCGTAAATAGTTGAGGCCCCAGCTCAGATCCCTGTGGCATCCCACTCTTTACTGTTTGCCAACCGGAAAATGACCCATTTATCCCGACTCTCTGTTTTCTGTTACAGACAATCCTCTATCCATGCTAATATATTGCCCCCAACCCCGCGAACGTTTATCTTGTGCAATAACCTTTTATCTTGTGTAGCAATCTCTTATGTGGCACCTTATCGAATGCCTTCTGGAAATCCAAATATACCACATCCATTGGTTCCTCCTTATCCACCCTGCTCATTACATCCTCAAAGAGCTCCAGCAAATTTGTCAAACATGATTTTGCTTTCATAAAATCATGCTAACTCTGCTTGATTGAATTATGCTTTTCCAAATGTCCCGCTACTGCTTCCTTAATAATGGACTTCAGCATTTTCCCAATGACAGATGTTAGGCTAACTATATTCGTCTATAGTTTCCTGCTTTTTGTCTGCCTCCTTTTTTAAATAGGGGCATTACATTTGTGGTTTTCCAATTCACTGGGACCGTCTCAGAATCCAGGGAATTTTGGTAGATTAGAATCAATGCATCCACTATCTCTGTAGCCACCTCTTTTAAGACCCTAGGATGTAAGCCATCAGGTCCTGGGGACTTGTCCGCCTTTAGTCCCATTATTTTACCGAGTACCACTTCTTTAGTGATAGTGATTGTATTAAGTTCCGCCCTCCCTTAAGCCCCTTGATTATCCACTATTGGGATGTTTTTAGTGTCTTCTACTGTGAAGACCGATACAAAATATTTGTTCAACGTCTGCGATTTCCCTGTTCTCCATTATTAATTCCCCAGTCTGGGGAACCAACATTTACTTTAGCCACTCTTTTTTCCTTTTTATGTACCTGTAGAAACTCTTACTATCTGTTTTTGTATTCCATGCTAGTTTACTTTCATAATCTATCTTCCCTCTCTATCATTTTTTTAGTCGTTCTTTGCTGGCTTTTAAAAGTTTCCTAATCCTCTGGCCTCCCACAAGTCTTGGCCACATTGTATGCTCTTGTTTTCAATTTGATACCATCCCTTATTTCCTTAGTCAGCCACGGATGGTTATCCCTTCTCTTACAGTCTTTCCTTCTCATTGGGATATATTTTTGTGGCGAGTTCTGAAATATCTCCTTAAATGTATGCCACTGCTCATCAACCGTCCCATACTTAAATCTGATGGTCTTGCAGGCCGGGACCATGCCAATTTCTGGGCCGGGCCGCCCCTCGCTGCTCCCTCCAAAGGCCCCTGCCTGTAAGACCATCAGCAGGCCGGGGCCATTGGAGGGAGCAGCATGCGGCAGCATGCTACTTCATGGAGCAGCGCGTGCTGCTGCAGGAGGGCGATGGCTGCGAAGTCAGGTCGCTGATTGCAGTGCGGGCAGGCACAGCAGGAGGGGCGAAGGAGCGGCAAGAGTCTGTCGAGGGAAGTGACCGGGGCCCAGGAGAAGCGTGAATCTGAGGCCCAGAACAGGCGAGGGCCCAGGGGCAGCACGGGCCAGCCCACACTGCGATGTGTGTGTGCACTCGGTCTGTGCAATAGAGCTGGTCTCCAGTTAGTCTTGGGTAATCCTTGCCACTGGACCAAGACCTAGTTCTGTCAAGCCCGTGTGGTGGCTGGTTTGCAACGGCCAACACACGTTTAAAAAATCCAAGCACAGGCATCTTCCACACTTCACGATCTAGTTCGGGATCTGGAATATTAAGTCCTTCATTGAAACACCTGTGAATTCATCCCTTTTTGGCGTGGAAGTAAGTCATCCTCACTTCGAGGGCCTGCCTATGATGATGATGACTTTAATCTATTTTCCCAGTCCACTTTAGCCTACTCTGCCCTCATACCTTTGTAGTCTCCTTTATTTGAGTTTACGACACTGGTTTGAGATCCAACTTGCTCACCCTCCAACTGAATTTGAAATTCAACCATGTTATGGTCACTCATTCCTAGAGGATCCTTTACTAGGAGATCATTTATTAATTCTGTCTCATTACACAGTACCAGATCTAAGATAGACTGCTCCCTGGTTGGTTCTGCAATGTACTGTTCAAGGAAACTATCCCGGATACACGCTATGAACTCTTCCTCAAGGCTACCCTGGCCAATTTGCTTTGTCCAATCAATATGAAGGTTAAAATCGCCCATGGTTATTCCCGTTCCTTTTTTACAAGCCTCCATTATTTCTTGATTTATACTCTGTCCAACAGTGTAGCTACTGTTAGGGGGCCTATAAACTATGCCCCCCCCCCAACAGCAACTTTTTCTCCTTATTATTCCTTATCTCCACCCAAACGGATTCAACATTTTGATCTTCTGAGCCAATATCGTTTCTCACCATAACGCACTGATCGCATCCTTTATTAACAGTGCTACCCCACCTCCTTTTCCTTTCTGTCTGCCCTTCTGAATTGTCAGATACCCCTGAATATTTAAATCCCAGTCCAGGTCACCTTACAACCACGTCTCTGTAATGGCTATAAGATCATACCCATTTGTATCTATTTATGCCGTTTGGGCTTTTTGGGGCTAAAGCAGCTAATATATTTATTTACAATTAAATGGAAATATAAAACATTCAAAAAATTAGCCAATATTATAGAGTACAACATCAGACACAAAAATAATAAGCAAACTATATAATATCCTTTTCAATTACTTATTCTGAAAAAATGTAGTAGTCTTTTCCAAAGCAAAATTTTCATTGCTAGCATGAAGAATTCACTAGGTTCCATCTTCTAGTGCACCCTTGGTATCGGTGTGTTGGGAATTTGTGTAACAGAGCCCCCTGAGGAGATCCTAGAACCCCTGAATTCAAGAAACCTCTAGTTTGGGCTTTTATTTGGGAAAATCCCAAAAGTTTCCTTTCCCCTTTAAAGGAAATAATGACTCGTACTATTTACGAGAAACTAAAACTGATTTGTATTGATCCAAACTGCATAGTATAACTTGTCTATAATTGATGTCTTTAATCTTTGGTAACTCCCTTCACCTGGCCCCAAACTTCTGGAATATTTTTAAATCTACATGAAGTATTTGAATAATATATCGATGTAAGATGTCACCTTATGAGTCAATCAACAAAAAATTGCATTATTTTCCTTTCGGATTATTAACTTAACCTTTTATCCATCATGTACCAAAACTTTTAAACGACTAGTTAATACTGCCCTCGGCATAACTTGGGTTATGACGTGAACATGAAACAAAATAATTCAATATTACTTCTGTTTTATATGGTCATTGATGGTATGAAAGATTTCTCACTTGCCGAATCCTGGTCAACAGCTGTGATACTTGTGATCGATTATAAATTCTTTAAAAGGAGACATGCACATTCCACCATTGAAAGGAATATCCTTTGACTAAATTCAGAGTTGAGCTAATCCACATGCCATGAAATGAAGACCATTATTAATATTTAAATGCAAACAGTGTTTGGTTTTTATTTCTGTGCTGTGGCACAGCTGTGGCTCAGTGGGTAGCACGCTCGCCTCTAAGTCAGAAGTTTGTGGGTTCAAGTCCCACTCCAGGAACTTGTGCACATAAATCTAGACTGACATTCCAGTGCAGTGCTGAGGGAGAGCTGCACTGTTGGAGTTGCCGTCTTTCAGATGAGACATTAAACCGAGGTCCCGCCTGCCCTGTCAAGTGGATGTAAAAGATCCCATGGCACTATTTCGAAGGGGAGTTATCCCTGGGGTCCTAGCCAATATTTAATCCCTCAATCTACATAACAAAAACAGATTATCTGGTCATTATCATATTGCTGTTTGTGGGACTTTGCTGTGTGCAAGTTGTTTCCCACATTACAACAGTGACTACACTCCAAAAGTACTTCATTGGCTGTAAAGCACTTGGAGACGTCCAGTGGTTGTGAAAGGTGCTATATAAATGCAAGTCTTTCTTTCTTCTTGTTGAGTGGCTGGCAAATGGCATATGGTATCCCATCATCCGCTGACCTCTTCAAAATTAAATTTCTAGCTTTGTAAAGCTTTAATGTTCTGAGAAACACTTTAATCTAACAGATGATGTTCACCCTTTTGTGTTCCGAATTTCTATTACAGTGGTTCCAGCTGTCCTAGATTAAAAAGCATTAGAGTGATGTTTATCCATAATTAATACAACTAATTACTGAAATAACAGAAAATGCTGGAAATACTCAGCAGGTCAGGCAGCAGCTGTTACTGTTCGGTTTGAAAATTGAGAAATGTTCGCCCCGTTTACTATCTGAAGGATTAGAATTTGAAAACACTTTCAAAAAAACATGAATTAGTTGAATAAATAATTTATCTTGAGGCAGGGTTGCTTCATTGCTAAATTGATTCCATTGGCACCCAGCATGATCTCATATCAGGCTGTCTTTTTTCCATTCATTCGTGGGATGTGGGCGTCGCTGGCAATTTATTGCCTATCCCTAATTGCCCTCCAGAAGGTGGTGGTGAACCGCCGCCTTAAACCGCTGCAGTCCGTTAGGTGAAGTTAATCTTACAGTGCTGTAAGGGAGGGAATTCCAGGATTTTGACCCAGCGACTATGAAGGAACGACAATATACTGCCAAGTCAGGATGGTGTGTGACTTGGCGGGGAACTTTAAAGGTGATGGTGTTCCCATGTGCCTGCTGCCCCTTGTCCTTCTAGGTGGTAGAGGTCACGGGTTTGGGAGGTGCTGTCGAGCTTGGCGAGTTGCTGCAGTACATCTTGTAAATGGTACACACTGCAGCCACGGTGCGCCGGTGGTGGAGGGAGTGAATGTTTAAGGTGGTGGACGGGGTGCCAATCAAGCGGGCTGCTTTGTCCTGGATGGTGTCGAGTTTCTTGAGTGTTGTTGGAGCTGCACTCATCCAGGCAAGTGGAGAGTATTCCATCACTCTCCTGACTTGTGCCTTGTAGATGGTGGAAAGACTTTGGGGCGTCAGGAGGTGAGTCACTCGCCGCAGAATATCCAGCCTCTGACCTGTTCTTGTTGCTGCAGTATTTATGTGGCTGGTCAAGTTCAATTTTTGGTCAATGGTGACCCCCAGGATGTTGATGGTGAGGAATTTGACAATGGTAATTCCATTGAATGTCAAGGGGAGGTGGCTAGACTCATTGTAGATGGTTATTGCCTGGCACGAATGTTACTTGCCACTTATCAGTCCAAGCTCGAATGTTGTCCAGGTCTTTTTTTTAATTATTCGTAGCCAATCTTTCCAATTCTTTGTCAAATCACAAACGCCAGAGGTCACCTTGCACACATCAAGGATCACTCTGCGCCAATGCTCTTAGCCAAAAGGCCGAGAGCCACTGCACCGTTCCTGGAAGTACTGCAATACCAGGTTCGTGCCATGGAGGTGGATGGGTCAGGCCCCCCACACACCTCCGTGGAGGTGGATGGGTCAAGCCACCCCACCCACCTCCTATTGTTGTCTTACTGCATACGGGCATGGACTGCTTTATTATCTGAGGAGTTGCAAATGGAACTGAACACTGTGCAATCATCAGTGAACATCCCACTTTATGGTGGAGGTAAGTTAATTGATGAAGCAGCTAAAGATGGTTGGGCCTAGGACACAGCCCTGATGAACTCCTGCAGTGATGTTCTGGAGCTGAGATGATTGACCTCAACAACCATAACCATATTGCTTGCTGCTAGGCATGACTCCAGCCAATAGAGAGTTTTACCCCTGATTCCCATTGATTTCAATTTTACTAGGGCTCCTTGATGCCATACTTGGTCAAATGTTGGTTTGATGTCAAAGGCAGTCACTCTCACCTCACCTCTGGAATTCAGCTCTTTTGTCCATATCGAGGTCTGGAGCCGAGTGGTCCTGGTGAAACCCAAACTGAGCAGCAATGAGCAGGTTATTGGTAAGTGCCGCTTAATAGCACTGTCGACGATGCCTTCCATCACTTTGCTAATAACTGAAAGTAGGCTGCGGTGGTAATTGGCCGGATTGGATTTGTCCTGCTTTTTGTGGACAGGATATACCTGGACAATTTTCCATTTTGTCGGTTAGATGTCATTGTTGGAGCTATACTGGAACAGCTTGGATAGAGTTGCGGCTAGTTCTGGAGCACAAGTCTTCAGCTCTAAAGCCGGGATTTTGTCGGGGCCTATAGCTTTTGCTGTATCGAATGCGCTCAGCCATTTCATAATCACATGGACTGAATCGAATTGACTAGAGGCTGGCATCTGTGATGTTGGGACCTCATGAGGAGGCCGAGATAGATCATCTGGCTGAAGATGGTTGCAAAGGTATCAACCATCTTTTGCACTCACGTGCTGGGTTCCGCCATCATTGAGGATGGGGATGTTCATGGAGCCTCCTCCTCCCATCAGTTATTTAATTGTCCACCACCATTCACAACTGGATATGGCAGGACAGCAGAGCTTTGATCTGATCCGTTGATTGTGGGATTGCTTATCTCTATCTGTAGCATGCTACTTCCTCAGGGATGACAGAAACCTCCCGTGGAGCAGAAGGGCAGCTTCCCCAGGTTGGCACCTCATTTTTAGGTATGCCTGGTGCTGCATCTGGCATGTTCTTCTACACTCTTCATTGAACCAGGGTTGGTCCTTAAAAAGAAATAGAAGATTCATGAGGTCAATAAGTGCCGCTCTAGCCTTTTGTGGAATTGTTTGATATATTTAATCTGTAACATTTATCTTAACTGTTTTTATCTGTAACATAACTAAAGTCATGGATGAGGAAAGACCACTCATCCCTCTAGCATCTCAACTCTCCCAGTGTAGCATCCAATTAATTTGAATGGCCCGTAAAGCTTGTGGGGTAAAAATACCAGCAGCATCCTGTACTGCAAGGAGGAACTTCCACCTGTAGCTTTGGTCCCCTAAGAGCATAAGAATTAGGAGCAGGAGTAGGCCATTCGGCCCCTCAAGCTTGCTCCTTCATTCAATAAGATCATGGCTGATCTTCAACCACAACTCCACTTTCCTGCCTGATTTCCATATCTCTCGATTCACCTAGAGTCCAAAAATCAATCTATCTCAGCCTTGAATATACTCAATGATTCAGCATCCACAGCCTTTGGAGCAGAGAATTCCAAAGATTCACAAAGCTCTGAGCTAAGAAATGTTTCCTCATCTCAGTCTTAAATGGTTGACCTCTTATCCTGAGACTGTGCCCCCTTGTTCTAGACTCTCCAGCCAGGGGAACAACCCTCTCAGCATCTACCCTGTCAATCCCCCTCAGAATCTGAGATCACCTCTCATTCTTCTAAATACCCGAGAGTATAGGTCCAATCTATTCAATCTCGCCTCATAGGATAACCCTCTCATCCCTGGAATTAATCTAGTGAACCTTTGTTGCACCATCTCTAAGGCAAGTATATCCTTCCTTTGATAAGGAGACAAAATTGTGCACAGTACTCCATGTGTGCGCTCACCAAGGCCCTATACAATTGTAGCAAGACTTCTGTCCTGTTGTACTCCAACCCATTAGCAATAAAGGCCAACATTCCATTTGCCTTCCTAATTGCTTGCTGTAACTGCATGTTAACTCTGTGTTTCTTGGACTAGGACACCCAAAGCTCTCTGAACAACATTTGATAGTTTCTCACAATTTAAAAAATATTATGTTTTTCTATTCTTCTTAGCAAAATCTCACATTTTCCCACATTATACTCCATCTACCATCTTATTGCCCACACACTTAACCTGTCTATATCCCTCTGCAGGCTCTTCGCATCCTCCTCACAGCTTACTTTCCCAGCTAGCTTTGCATCATCAGCAAACTTAGATGAAGGGACCAAGTGTAATGTATCCAAGTCATTAATATAGATTGTAAATAGCTGAGGCCCAAGCACTGATCCTTGCGGCACCCCACTAGTTACAGCCTGCCAATCTGAAAATGACCCGTTTATCTCTACTTTCTGTTTTCTGTGCATAAACCAATCCTCTATCCATGCTAATACATTACCTCCAACCCCATGTGCCTTTAGCTTGCATAACAACCTTTTATGTGGCACCTTATGAAATGCCCTTTGGAAATCTAAATATACTACATCCACTAGTTCCCCTTTATCTACCCTGCTAGTTACAGCCTTAAAAAACTCCTAGATATTTATCCAACACAATTTGCCTTTCATGTTGACTCTGTCTGATCATGTTATGATTTTCTAAGTGCCCTGTTACCACTTCCTTAATAATGGATTCCAGCATTTTCTGAACGACTGATGTTAGGCTAACTGGCCTGGAGTTTTCATTTTTCTCTGTCCCTCCTTTCTTGAATAGCGGAGTTATATTTGCTACCTTCCAATTCATTGGGACCGTTTCTGAATTTAGGGAATTTTGCAAGATCACAACCAATGCATCCATTATCTCTGCAGACAACTCTTTTAGAACCCTAGGATGTTGGCCACCAGTTTTCTCTACTGATATTAATTACTTTTAAGTTCCTCACCCTCATTAACCTCTTGGTTCCCCTATTTTTGGTATACTTTTTGTGCCTTCTACTGTGAAGACAGATACAAAATATTTGTTTAAGGTCTCTGCCGTTTCCTTGTTCCCCATTATCATTTCGCCTGATTCAGTTGAAGGGACCATCGCTTGCTTTTGGTACTCTCTTCTTATTTACATATTTATAGAAGCTCTTACAATCTGCTTTTATATTTATTACTAATTTACTTTAATTCTATTATCTCCATTTTACATCAATTTTGGACATCCTTTGCTGGTTTCTAAAGCTCCCCCAATCCTCTGGCTTAGTACTATTGTTTTCAACATTATAAGCCTCTTCTTTTAATCAAATAACTTCTTTAGTTAGCCATGGATGGATCACTTGTGGAGTGAATGCATATTCGTTGAGTATTTTAAAATATTTATCTAGCATCATACCTTTTAATTTATTTTCCCAATCTACCTTAGCCAACTCGCCCCTCATACCTTTGTAATTGGCTTTATTTAAGTTTAAGATTCTAGTTTTGGACCCAAGAATGTCACACTCAAACTCAATGTGAAATTCTATCATATTATGATCACTCTTCCCTGGAGGATTCTTTACTGTAAGATTATTATTAACCCTGTCTCATTATACAAAACAAGATCTAAAATAACCTATTCTTTAAGTTGGTTTCATGACGTATTGTTCTAGGAAACTGTTTCAAATGCATTCCATAATCTCACTATTACTCTATCCCAAAGCCCTGGAATGGGATTAATACCTCATTACCACTGTCCCTACGCCTGAATTCTTCCCCAAGGTGGAGTGGAATTTTTGGGGCTTGTGTCTCTACTTCACTGCTAGCAAACTGTTCACTAGCCTTTTGTGAAGAAGTTCTTTCTAATATCTCCTTCCCCCAATGGGGAAAAATTGAAAAATTCTGCAGTACAGAGGGCCCTGGGGGTCCTTGTGCATGAAACACAAAAAGTTAGTATG
Source organism: Pristiophorus japonicus (assembly GCF_044704955.1). NCBI lineage: Eukaryota > Metazoa > Chordata > Chondrichthyes > Pristiophoridae > Pristiophorus > Pristiophorus japonicus. The sequence goes on from NC_091990.1 coordinate 15,155,448, forward strand.
TAGGTACAGCAAGTAATCAGGAAGGCAAATGGAATGTTGGCCTTTATTACAAAGAGGACAGAGTATAAAAGCAGAGAAATCCTGCTACAACTGTACAGGGTATTGGTGAGGCCACGCCTAGAGTACTGTGTACAGTTTTAGTCTCCGTATTTAAGGAAGGATATACTTGCATTGGAGTCTGTTCAGAGAAGGTTCACTACGTTGATTCCAGAGATGAGGGGGTTGACTTATGAAGATGGGTTGAATCTATACTCATTGGAGTTCAGAAGAATGAGAGGTGATCTTATCGAAACATATAAGATAATGACAAGGTGGATGCAGAGAGGATATTTTCACCTATAGGGGAAACTAAAACTAGGGGACATAGTCTCAGAATAAGGGGTCGCCCATTTAAAACTGTGGAATTCTCTGTCCCAGAGAGTTGTGGAGGCTGGGTGATTTAATATATTTATGGTGGAGATAGACAGATTTTTGAGCGATAAGGGAATAAAGGGTTATGGGGAGCGGACAGAGAAGTGGAGCTGAGTCCATGATCAGATCAGCCATGATATTAAATGGCAGAGCAAGCTCGAGGGGCCAAATGGCCTACTCCTGCTCCTATTTCTTATGTTCTTATGTTCAGTCAACACGACCAAAACAGATTAACTAGTCATTTATCTCACTGCTGGGAACATGCACAATGCAAAATGGCTGCTGCTTTTATCCACATAAAAACAACAACTGCACTTCTAATTCATTTTAGTGCTTTGGCACATTTGTGATATGGCGCTATTAAATACAAGTTCTTATCTGAGTTAAACTTACTTTTCGTTAATTTATGTTTATGATCTCTCGTCCTATTAGCCTGCCTTAATCTGAAACCACATTCTAGATTTCCCTTTTTTAACCTCATCAAAAAAGTCAAAAGGGCTGGTCAGGCTTGATCTTGGCTTTTCAAAATAGTTAGCTTTTTTAAAATTAGGTTGCTGTGCAGGTACTGCTCTGACTTACTCCATAGAATGGTTTCCATCACGTTGCCTCATATAGAAGTTAGGTGCAGTTCATTATCGAAATATGTTCAGAATATATATAAAATACCACTGTCCTTTCAGTGTTGTTGCTGTGCTTCTTTCTTCACCTTTGGCCATTGTATAACTCATTCTTTTAGCTTCTGCCAATTTTATTTTTCCCATCTTAATTCTATTAATTTGCTTCCCCTCCAACTCCTTCTTTCTGCTGAAGGCGTTGATTATTGTTGGTGTATAATTACGCAGTCACTGCCCATCTCTGGTAGCGTGGATCCAATTGTGCCTTTGAAATTACTCGAGAAGGAGCGGCGGTGAAATAATCTATTTTTGTGACAATAGGCTTGACCAAGATTAACTGGACATCCAACTCATTGCTATTTGTGGGGCATTTCTTTACTGCCATGTTCACCTACCGTCACAGTGGCTGCATTTCAAAGCAATTCACTGTATGTAAAGTGTTTTGGGACTTTCCTGAGAGACACGATAAGGCACGATGCATGAATGCAAGTTCCTTTTCTCCTTAGAGAAGAAGCGGAGGTGGTAGAAATTCTGTGTCTACTTCACTGGCTCACTCTGGGAACGCACCTCGTGAAATTGTGTACCCATGATTGTTCCGTCCTTACGGAACACAGAGTTCTGCGGGATGTGCTTCCAGTGTGCTCTGAACGAGCAGAAGCAAAATATTTACCCAGCAACCTCAAATTGTTGTTTCTAATTTAGAAACAAACGAGTTTCATTCCAAGGACTTTTCCTAAGGCACAAAGTTCTGCCGTTGGACTCCCAAAAACATCTGCAAACATTTTCCCCCACAATAACTAATTGCAGTCATTATTAATGATGATTTTGGCTGCACTATTGTTATGAAGACTTTTTTTTTAACATTTTGATCTTGAAAAAGCCATTGCCTCCCTTGCAGCCAGGTGGCTGTATCAATAATCAAGCACACCAGTGCAACTGTCAAACATACTCTGAATGTTTAAAACACCATGCAAATACTTTCTCAAATAACTACACGAGGGGAGCCATTAGCAACCATTTCCAGAACGCATTTTGAGAATCACACCCAAAGCGGTTTGTACATTTTTTAGCTTTTTAAAAATCTAAACAAAGCCTTACAATATAATGGTCAGTTTTTTTTTAAATTACAGACAGAGGTTTTGGTATTTGTACATGTGTAGGAATAAAATAAATGCTGTACAATTTGTAACATCTGAAAGGCATCAGCTCAAGGCCAGTTACAAATTTGTGTCAGTCACTGGAGTTGTTCTCCTAGCCTGCCTCCCAACTTGCATTCTCTGTAAAGTTCATCCAATATATCTTCATTTCTCTGCTACATTCTCCCCATTTTCTCTTTCACTAAAAGCCACATTTCACAGTTATTTCACTTTAAAATACTTTTTTTAAAGCTTGTTTCTCCACAGATGCTTTTCATCGACCATGTGTGTGCCAATGTTTGTTCCTAGATTAATGGTTGGCACAAGTGAGCATTTTAAGATTGAAAAAAATACCACGTACAAGAAAGAATGATCCCACTTCTATTTTAAAAGTAAAAGTTACGAATGGGAAAGAAATGCTTCACTTGTAAATGTGTGTGCTTGATCTCTCTGGGCGGACATGTTTCTCCTTTTTAAAGTAATTTTTCCCCCTTTTATTTTAAGTGAAACTAAAACTGTCAACATGACAACCACAGAAGACGACCCAGCTATAAAGAGCCACGAAAGCATCAGCTGCCGATCAAGTCTACCCTCGCCTCCTAAAGCACCGAGGCCAAAATACATATCCAGAGATGATAAAGGTGCCAAAGTAAAAATCAAGATGCGCTCTCCTTCTGGGCTTTTTATTATATTAGGGCTGTTAATTGTCATGGTGGGGATCGCTATAGCAGTTGTCGGCTATTGGCCACATAAGCAGAATTCTCGGGTGTCAGTGAATCGCCAAGGAACAAACTCTAGTGAATCGAATGTTGTGTCTCAACGTGCAAGGGGAAAGCTACAATCCCAACCTGTGCTGAAGAATGAGAAGTTGAAGTTGATAGGACCACTGATTATGGGCATTGGATTGTTCATATTCATCTGTGCAAACACGGTGTTACACGAAAACCGGGACAGGGAAACAAAACTTTTAGCGCAAATAAATATTTATTCCATGGCTGGCCAGGCTTGTAATGGAGAGATTAAAGAGCCAAAACAGATTCAACATGGCTCCAGTCCTTCCTCCACAGATACCGATTTTAGATGTTTAGAACAGTGCTGTGCTGTTGAAAAAGCATGCACGGCACCACATGGTCGCTCAAGCCCTCAAAGTACAGACATATGGGCAGATTGTCACTGGTCTGCAAAACATAAAATGACTGCCCAACTGCTGCATCACAAAAGGCCTTCCCCATCCATCTCTCTTCATAGTGTACAGTCAGACTCTTGCAACTCCAGCCAAAGAAACCTCAATGTCCCATTGAACTGCGGTGCTGATTCCTCAGTTTCTACATCAGTACTATTACCTATTATTAAACTCAACAACTGCATCATTGACACTCCTGATATTACTGCTGTGGTGGAAGACATTGAACTGGACCAGACAGTAGTCATGGTTTCCACTGAAGACTTAAGCCAGCCACAAAACCATGGATACATTCGGTCAAGCAGTATTCGCAGTGCTGATGATGCGACTAGGGTTGTGGATATGGATTATTCCTTGCCCAGCAAATCATTTTCCACCAGATTTATTGAAAGGTTGCTGTCTCCAGACATTGCCAGGAAAGTGTACGGTTCAGAAATGCAACTTCACACAACATGTGGTTACTCCAAGTCATTTGACCTTGGGAAGGATGCAAGTAAGCTCAGCGAACAAAAAGGAGAAAGGAAGCACAGGAGCTGGCCACGTTTGGATTGCAGTTATATAAAAAAGTATCTGAAGCTGGAAAACAGAGAAGACTCTGTGGACAGATTACTGGAGAAGATTGAACGGGAGTATGCAAGTGAAGAACTGAACATTGAGGGGCACAACATCCCAAAGGAATGAAAAAAGGAGAGGGTTGTAAATTGGAAGCAAGATTAGAAATCTAATGTGGTTTAAAAATATTTATCCAGGTAGCCATTTCTGTAAAACCTGCGGCTGGGGACAATTGAAAATATTATTAGCTGACAGGAAATTATTTACAAAAATAATGCTCCTGTTTTGGTTGTGTAGTCATTGGGACACTTTGGTATTTGGTTGACTATTAGCTGGATGTTTATTTCCACAGTCTTTGGGGTTCAGGTAAGCAGTTGTAACAAGTGGTGTCAACCCCTCAGATAGCCATAACTCTTACCCAATTCTGACCTGGTGGAGGGATTTAAATGATTCTGAAAGATTTCCTAGGAAAATAACACTACTACCTATAGCTCAACTGAATATAAGTTTTCCTATACTCAAGCTTGTGCTCATGTAGTTAGTACCTCTCCTGCAGTGGACTTTTCTCCTATCCCACATGGTCATCTCGGGAGTGGACCAAAGCTCCCTCCTTTCCTTGGTTCACATGCTACCTCTTGGTAACACTTCCATATGCATACGGTCAGCGCCCATACGTATGCTGCCAAGACTTGCCTCTATGCCATCTCCTTTGACTCCTCGAACATTACTATGCTCTCTAACTGCTTATTCAAGAAAAAGTCATGAATAAGTAAAAACTTTCACATTGTCAAGACTGAAGCCGTACAATTCGGCTCCTCCCAAAGACTCCATACCTTAGCCCAAAAATGTATTGCCTCTCCCCAGCTGCTCAATCAGCCTGTGCACCAGACTATACATAACCTTGTGACCTTCAGCCTCCTACTCTCTGCGTAATGGCCTCCTGAACTCCATCCTAAAAACAAACTGTTGTTACAGGAACAAAAGTGCCTGATTATTGCTGTAGCACTAATGAAAACTCATTCATTTGTTTTTGCTCCTTTGTCATGTTGTCACTTCTGGTAGTTCCTTCAACTGGATGGGTAGATGAGCAAACAGGTCACAGGCTCTTCAGTGGTCCCTGGCATCAATGCTATTTGCAGCTTGTCTAGTAGGTAACTGAAATAAGACAGATGGGTTTATGTTCTTTCTAGAGATGGGGGGGGGGGGAGATTCCCATTTATAGTAGAATGTTCTACATAGAAATCCTGATCAAAAATGTGACCAAACTTGTCTAAGGTTCACAGTCTAAAGTTCACCCTGTACTGGGACTTGGTACTATGACCTGAGGAATACAAACCCAGCATCCAAACTGGTGCATTCTGCAAAAAAATAAAAGAATTTTAACCATAAAATGTTCTTCAGCTTAAAGGAAGTACTTCTATACTCACGTATTGGTGGTTACATTTGTGGATTCACTTGCCAAAAGGCTAAATGTCAATTCTGTTAGTTGTAAGTTGTCACTGTTATTTGAGCACAGCTTAAAGATTTGTATATTTTAATTCCATATCTTTCAGTGCTCCTTCATCAAATATTGGTCTTTTTTTATAGCCTTTAAGTCTGTAGTTGAGTAAAATGATTGCATTATGATGATATATAGCCATTTACTCAACTGAAAATTAATGATAACTTTCAACCAATCTCATTCTAATATTTGGAACAATACACTATATCCTTCTGTAACGTACTGGAAAATCTTGATCCTGTATCAAAATCAGGTAAATTACCTCTACTCAATCTCTTGCAATTTGGACACAGCTCAAAAACATCCACCTTTAAAACAAATTCCAGCAGTTTTACTCAACATCTGGTACAAGTGAGCCGATCCCAGTACCTGCTTCAAATTATTGCCAGACTGAATATTGTTTGGGCCACAGTAGTGCGTACTGAAAGTGTGAAGGACAGGAAATGTGTGCTTTAAGTTTATGTTTTCAACTACTGTATTTAAAAGGGAGGACCATAATAGCGAGTGTGCAAAATGATTAAATAAAAGTTCTAGTTGCAGATGTGTATCACTCCAACCTTCTGTTAGCTTTTCAATATCCTGTTTGTTACGCTCATAATAAAGTGATACGACTGAGTACCGTATGCAATGAGTAAGTGTGACCTTAGCTCCTTTAATTAAACTCCAGAGTGTTGGTACAGCATGGGAGGCCTGCTTATATACAGTGCTCCAAACAGATGCTGGGATCCCTTGGACTCCAACAGGTAGGCCCTCTGGTGGTGATATGATACAGGTTGCCTAGGGTTACATACATAACATCACTCCCTCCCAAAGTCAAGGTGAGACGATCTGGGGCTTTTCGCTCCCTTGTCGATCGTCTCAGTACAAATGCGGGTGTGGGTGAGTTGGTTGGTTCTTCACTGGGCTATTGGGCAGCCGGCCTTGCCGGGCTGCTGAGGATGGTGAGTTCAGCTTTGTGGTCAACCATGATGTTGGTTGCCACTTGTGTGTGTGTTGGAGGGTCGAAATTGGTGCTGTCCTCTTCAGGTTGCTCGTGGCTGTTTGTGAATCGCAATTTGGTTTAGTCCAAATGCTTTCTGCACGTTAGTCCATTGGCCAGTTTGACCTGAAACACCCTACTCCCTTCTTTGGCTTAGATAGTGCCAGCAAGCCATTTGGGACCATGCCCATAGTTGAGTACAAATACAGGGACATTGACTTCAATATCGCGTGACAAGTTTGCGCGATCATGGTACATGCTTTGTTGATGCCACCTTCCCTCGACGTGATCATGGAGATCAAGGTGGACAAGAGCGAGCCTTGTTTTGAGCGCCCTTTTCATGAGCAGCTCGGCTGGGGGAACCCCAGTGAGTGAGTGGGGTCTGGTGCAGTAGCTGAGCAGGACTCGTGACAGGCACGTCTGCAGGGAGCCTTCCGACACAAGTTTCAAGCTTTGCTTGATGGTTTGGGCTGCCCGTTCTGCATGTGGGCTTGAACGGGGCAGATGTGACGTGCTTGATCCCATTGCGGGTCATGAATTTCTTGAATTCAGCACTGGTGAAACACGGCCCATTGTCGCTGAGTGTGGCAAACATGGCTCGTAGGCTTTCGATGTTGGCGGTGGACGTGCTTACAGACATTATTACACATTCAATCCATTTTGAATAAGCATCCACAACAACCAAGAACATTTTTCCTAGGAATGGGCCCGCAAAGTCAACGTGGATCCTAGATCACGGTTTGGAGAGTCATGACCACAAACTTAGCGGTGCATTGCTCAGTTAAGAGCAAGTGTTGCATTGGCGCACGCATGACTAAGTCTGAGTCGATGCCGGGCCACCACACATGGAATCTAGCTATAGCTTTCATCATTACTACGTCTGGGTGGGTGCTGTGTAGGTTGCGTGTGAACGTTTCCCTGCTTTTCTTAGGTGAAACCATGCAAAAGATAGTCCGCCTGTATGGACATTTCGTCATGCATCTCCGCTGGGACGCTGGACCAGCTCCCATGGAGGACACAGTTTTTTTTTTACCAGGGACAGTAAAGGATCCTGGCTGGTCCAGTTCCTGATCTGGCGGGCCGTAACAGGTGACTTTTCGTTTTCGAATGCATCCATCACCAAGAGCAAGTCTGCAGGCTGTGCCATTGCCACCCCCGTGGTGGGCACTGGTAGCCAACTGAGAGCATCAGCGCAGTTCTCTGTGCCTGGTCTATGGCGGATTACATAGTTGTATGCAGGCAGCGTGAGCGCCCATCTTTGGATGCGGGCAGAGGCATTGCTGTTAATCCCTTTGCTCTCTGAGAAGTGATGAGAGGCTTATGGTCAGTTTCTAGCTCAAACTTGAGACCAAACAGATACTGGTGCATTTTTTTCATCCCGTAAACGCATGCCAGAGCTTTTTCAATCATGCTGTAAGCCCTTTCAGCCTTGGACAAACTCCTGGATGCATAGGCGACCGGTTGCAATGTTCCCGATTTGTTAGCCTGTTGTAACACACACCCGTATGACAACGCATTGCAAGCTAGCACTAATCGTTTACATGGGTTATACAGAACAAGCAGTTTGTTGCAACAGAACAGATTTCTAGCTCTCTCAAAAGCAGCCTCTTGTGATTTCCCCCATACCCAGTCATCTCCCTTGCGCAGTAGCACATGTAAGGGTTCTAGCAAGGTGCTTAACCCGGGTAGAAAATTACCGAAATAGTTGAGGAGTCCCAGGAACCACCGCAGCTCCATCACGTTCTGTGGTCTCGGCATGTTGTTGATGGCTTCCGTCTTGGCGTCGGTGGGTCTGATGCCGTCTGTCGTGATTCTTCTTCCTTAGAACTCCACCTCTAGCGCCAGGAAAACACACTTCGAGCGTTTCAACTCGAGTCCTACGTGATCTAGCCAACTTAGAACCTCTTCCAGGTTCTGCAAATGTTCGAGGGTGTCCCGACCTGTGACCAGTATGTTGTCCTGGAAAACCATGGTGCGCGGAACCGACTTTAGCAGGCGCTCCATGTTCCGTTGGAAAATTGCGGCCAAACGAATCCCAAACGGCATCTATTGTAGATGAATAGACCTTTGTGCGTGTTGATGCAGGTGAGGCCTTTCGAAGATTCCTCCAGCTCCTGCATCATGTAGGCCGAGGTCAGGTCCAACTTGGTGAATGTCTTTCCTCCAGCCAGGGTCGCAAATAAGTCGCCTGCCTTGGGTAGCGGGTACTGGTCCTGTAGCAAAAAACGGTTAATCGTTACTTTTATAGTCCCCACAAATTCTGACCGTGCCGTCGCCTTTGGAAACCAGAAGAATCGGACTGGCCCACTCGTTGAACTCCACCGGCGCGATGATGCCTTCTCATTGCAGCCTATCCAGCTCACTTTCCACTTTCTCTTGCATCATATATGGCACAGCTCGTGGATGGGCCGTATACTGGGAACCAAGTGGATCTGCATCTTCGCCCCCGAGAAACTTCCAATGCCTGGCTCAAACAACGACGGGAACCTGCTCAGAACCTGGGCACAGGTGGTGTCGTCGACGGACGAAAGCGCTCGGCTGTCGTCCCCATTCCAGCGGATTTTTCCCAGCCAGCTTCTGCCGAAAAGTGTGGGGCCATCTCCTGGCACAATCCATAGTGGGAGTTCGTGCACTGCTCCATCATAGGAGACTTTTACTTCTGCGCTGCCAATAACAGGGATCAGCTCTTTGGTGTAAGTTCTTATAGCTTGGTGTGAATGGGGCTAAGCTTGGGCCTGTATGCCTTGTTGCACCACAGCCTGTCGAAGGCCTTTTTGCTCATGATAGACTGACTCGCACCCGTGTCCAGTTCCATGGATACTGGAATTCCGTTCAGTTCAACTTTTAACATGATCGGTGGACATTTCATGGTACCCTGTACACTTCTGCCTCCTCGGTTCGAGTCTCTAGTTCAGCCTGATCCAACTTGGATCGATATTCCTCTGCAACGTGGTGGTTTGCAGGGTTTGCATCTCGTCTGCACATTCGCTGGAGGTGTCCCATTGTTCCACAGCCTTGGCACGCATAGTGTTTGAAGCGGCATTGATGAGCTCGATGACAACAAGGTGTTAACTGCCTCACATTAACGATTGATGGCGGACTCTGGGTCATCTGAGGTCGTGCAGCTGCCAGCGTGTACGTTCTGCCATATGCATTCCTGCCTGAAAATGATGTTACTTTATGCACAGTACTTGCCGAAACCTCTTTATGCTGCGAAATTTGTTTGCTGTTATCGCTGGTGGACATAAATGCCTGGGCTATCGTTATGGCTTTGCTCAGATTTGATGTTTCAACAGTCAATAGTTTGCGAAGGATAATCTCATGGCCAATGCCAAACACAAAAAAGTCTCTTAGCATTTGCTCCAGGAATCCATCGAATTCGCAATGTCCTGCAAGGCACCTTAGTTCGGTGACGTAGCTCGCCACTTCCTGGCCTTCAGACCGTTGACACATGTAGAACCGATACCTTGCCATCAAAACACTTTCCTTCGGATTTAGATGCTCCCAGACCAGCGTACGCAGTTCTTCATAGGATTTGGTTGTTGGTTTCACTGGAGCTAGAAGATTCTTCATGAAGCCATAGGTTGTTGCCCCACAGACAGTAAGGAGGATCGCCCTTCATTTGTCAGCATTCTCGTCCCCTTCCAGCTCGTTGGCCACCAAGTATTGGTCGAGTCGCTCCACGAAGGCCTCCCAATCATCCCCTTCTGAGAATTTCTCCAGGATACCAACAGTTCTTTGCATTTTCACATGATTGTTCATTATCTCGCTGCCAATTGTTACGCTCATGTTAAAGTGATACAACTGAGTACTGTATGCAATGAGTAAGTGTGACCTTAGCTCCTTTAATTAAACTCCAGAGTGTTGGTACAGCATGGGAGGCCTGCTCATATACAGTGCTCCCAAGGGATGCTGGGATCCCTTAGGACTCCCAACAGGTAGGCCCTCTGGTGGTGGTATGATACAGGTTGCTAAGGGTTAAATACATAACACTGTTGTTATGCGATACTCGGTAGAAAAGCTGACCGTAGGCAGCAGGCCCAAATATTTGTAACCTGTTTTTATTTAGCAACATTATTGTTATTGTGAGTACCTGATAAAACTAGAAGCAAGAGAAATCTTGCTCTAACTGATTTATTATCACGAAGATTTGGTCAACATTTTCACCCCCTTTGGGACTTTTGATGCAAAATTGTGGCACTTGGCAAAATTGTACCGCATGCATTCAGTGTAGAAACTTCTTGTGGGATATGGCACTATTCCAAATCACTTGCTTTAAATATAAATGCCCTGAAAATCTGTAGGATTTTTGCAGGGGCGGATTAACCATAGGGCAGATTGAGCTGCAGCCTCAGGCCCACCAAAGAATAAAGGCCCACCAAATAAATGTAGGAAAAAATATAAGGCCTCCCAAATAGGTTGAATAGAATAGACAATAAGAGAGGAAAAATAAGACCGTATATAGGAATCTAGTATTGCAATATTACCAGAACTAGAATATATATCTATTTGATACAGAATATGTGCTTTCATTGTTGAATATACTGGCCTATGTTTTCATACTCAGAATCATGAACAAACATAACTATAGGCCCAATTTGGATCAGTTTGCCCCAGGCCCATCAGGCCCTTAATCCGACCCTGGATTTTTGGGTGCACTGTCGAAGTAAACCTGCCGGACAGAGGGTCAGGAGGCCAGGTGAAAAACCTTTTAGATGGTTGGTATCACTTTGAGCATTTAACCAGGATCATATTTCTTTCCCTTTCAGTACCCAGGATACACCCAGCATGGGCACCCACTACCGATATGTAATTAGGGACTCCGACCCGATACTTTGGTCGAGGTTCCTGGTGGGTGTTCCCCAGCACTTGTGCTGGAAGAGTGGTCCTGTGGAGTTTCGGGCATGTAATTTAATTTTTGATCATTGCAGGTGAAAACCTGTCGCACCCGAATTTGCCCAGTTGTTTGGAGCTGGTTTGATGAAACTGTACTCAGTCTTGTAGGAATTTCCGACTCAGCAAGGCTGACCTCAGCTATTTGGGAAGATCTGTATAGTTGAACCCGCACATGAGTTTAGAACAGCCTGTTCTTTTTGGAATCTGGCCAGAATGACACATTGCTGTTATTGTCTTTAAAGTGGCAATGCAAACTCTACAGTCCAGCTTAAAATACAGGAACCGTGGACTGGCCCATCCACCCAGAATTGGGAATGGTCTCTCCCTCATTGTGAGCCAAAGCTGTAAAGAGGAAGCACCCAGCAAAGGTCAAAGGGAGAATAATCTGTTGGTGAATCAACATAAATTATTCCCATGCATCTACACGTGGGTGAATATGGAGTGGTAAGTTACTCAACAGCCTCCCTGGCTTGTAAAATGCTACTTGGTGGAATTGTTGGAGCGGGGGGGGGGGTTAGAAACAATGATCATAAATAATGACACTAAAATACTAAAATGACCATTAATAGGGGTGAGAAAAGACCATTTGGCCATCGAAGCTCACATCTCCAGTCCTCAGGTTATTACATCCAACTGTATTTTGAAAAATACTTTTGCTTCTATTATTCCGTCTGATATAATCTACAAGAATTTATCCCCCGAGTAAAGAAGTTATGTTTCAAATTTATTTTCATTCATTTCCATTTCTATCCTGTCATTCACATTTCTTGAATGTCTTTGAGGTAATAATCTGAATTATTATTTTTTAAACAAATCAAGCAGGGCTGTTCTACTGACAAACAGCTTTTGCAAGCTGTCCTGTCTTGTGTTGTTTTATTCATTACCAATCTGATCATTACTTCTCTGAACTTTGTTTTTGTTCCTCCCAGACTCCAAATATGGCACATAACATAAGAAATAGGAATAGGAGCAGGAGTAAGCCATTTGGCCCTTCGAGCCTGCCCCACCCTTCAATAAGATCATGGCTGATCTGATCGTGGCCTCAACTCCACTTCCCCACCCACTCCCCATAACCCTCGACTCCTTTATTGTTCAAAAATCTGTCTGTCTATCTCCACCTTGAATCTATTCAATGACTCAGCCTCCACAGCTCTCTGCGATAGAGAATTCCAAAGATTCACGGCCCGCTGAGAAAATAAATTCCTCCTCATCTCCATTTTAAATGAGCGACCCTTTATTCTGAAACTATGCCCCTTAGTTCAAGATTCCCTCACGAGGGGAAACATCCTCTCTGCATCTACCCTGTCAAGCCCCCTCAGAATCTTATACATTTCAATAAGATCACCTCTCATTCTTCTAAACTCCAATGAGTATAGACCCAACGTGCTCAACCTTTCTTCACAAGACAACCCCTTCATCTCAGGAATCAACCTCGTGAACCTTCGTTACATACAATTCCAAATCAGTGCTAATTGTACCATCTTTTATTCCAACTCTTTTTTTCTAAATACTGTGGAGTTCCTGGGCACACTCTAGGCTTTAAAAACTCAAGCACAGCATCACCTAACCACTATTTCTCAATTTATTTCATCGTCCTTCCTCTCTTCAACGTGTATGATGCCTTGCACAAGGGGCTTTGCTCAGGAGCTAGAATTCACGATAAAAAGCATTGTTTTTCATTCTTCCTCGAATTCCATTGTTACAAAGGAGACTTTTGGACAGCATCACCAGATATATCGCGGTAGATTTTGGGCTGGGCCCCGTGACAAGCACGCGCCCGAACTGGGACCCAAGAATCGATGGAAATTGGTCCTCGGGCTTCATCAGCACACTGTCAGCCCTTATTGTGCCTCGACAGACAGCTCACTGAGTGAATAGATCAATGTCAAGCTGTCCGTGGAGTGCCAGTTGGTGCACAGCCCAACAGTTTGGCTACTATTTTCAGTTGAACACAGAATCTAGGCGGACACTCCAGTGCACTACTGGAGAATGCTGCATTGCCTGAGGTGCCATCCTTCAGATGAACCGTTAAACCAAGGCTCCATCTCTTGATGCGGTAGTTCAAGTGGATGTTAAAGATCACATGACACTATTTGAAGAGCAGAGAGTTCTTCCAGTGTCCATCCATTAACAAACACCACCAAAAATAGATATTCTTCTAATTTCCTTTTTTTGGGTCCATGCTATGCATAAAATAGCTCTCAGATTCACCTGTAAACTAACAGTGACTCCACTTAAAAGCAATTAATTCTAGGTATAGCATTCCTGAGAGATGTGAGAAGCCACATAAATGCAAATTCTTTCTTTCAAGTTGCAAATGCAATTGAAAATAGGTTGCTAATTATTCCTAATTTGACACATCTGTAAATTACAATAAATTTGTTACAGAATTGCAAGTTCTTCAAAGGGTGTCATTTACATTGTTCATCAGGGGTTGATAAATTATGAATATGTTGACAGGAGAGATTAGAGACACAAAAGGAATGATGGGCCAAATTGAAATGGTAACGGCAGAAGTTAGAAAAAGGTTAGTGTAGATAGGGTGTGAATGGCGGAATAATGACCAGCTGCCGTTGGAGACAAAGAGTAAAAAAAAATATAAGATCGGGGGTGGGGGTGGGGTGGGGGTGGGGGGGTGGAGGCAAAAATGGGCAAAGGTTATGTTCTGAAATTGTTGAACTCGATGTTGAGTCCAGAAGACTGTAAAGTGTCTAGACGAAAGATGAGGTGTTGTTCCTCAAGGTTGGGTTGAGCTTCATTGGAATAGTGTAAGTGGCCGAGGGCAGAGATGTCGAAGTGAGAGTGGAGCGGGGAATTAAAGTGACAGGCGACCGGAAGCTCAGGGTAACGCTTACGGACTGAACGGAGGTGCTCCGCAAAGCGGTCACTCAATCTGCGTTTGGTCTCCCCAATGTGGAGGAGACCACATCGTGAGCAGCGAATACAGTATACTAAATTGAAAGAAGTACAAGTAATTCAAAATGTATCCATTTATACACTGGGGTTAATTCTAGCCTTGCTGCTGCACCATTTTTAATTATACACGAGGAAGATGCGGGCTGAAACAATTGTCGACTTGCTCCTTTCGGCTCGCCCGTTCTGATTTTCCATTGGATCTCGACTTAAGCGGTCCGTACTCCCACCAGGAGCAGATGGCGGTCTCATTAGCATATTTAAATTACACAATTTTGGTATCGATTACCACTGGCACCATTACTTTTCAACCTACGGGTTAGGGAGGTGGCCATTTGCTGCGTTACTAAAAGGGATTATAAGCTGCAGTTGGGTAATGCTGCAGGCACATCTGGCAATGACCTATTCTTTGTTTTCTTGGGACTTTTAACCCTTTCAAAGGTTTACCGTCCTCTCAAATGGCAATTAGAGTTGGCAGCTTGCTGGTTCTATTTAAATGGGCCCAACCATGCAAACTGAAAAGGCATCCCGTTGATATGATTGGGCAGGCAGGGCAGTTGCCCTGGCAATTGCACTTGCTATGTACACCACAAATCAACCCCATAATACCCACAGTACATAGAAACATAGAAAATGGCAGGAGTAAGCCATTCATTCGGTCCTTCAAGCCTGCAGTCAATAAGATCATGGCCGATCATTCACCTCAGTACCCCTTTCCTGCTTTCTCTCCATACCCCTTGATCCCTTTAGCCGTATGGACCATATCTAACTCCCTCTTGAATATATCCAATGAACTGGCATCAACAACTCTCTGTGGTAGGGAATTCCACAGGTTAACAAGTCTGAGTGAAGAAGTTTCTCCTCACCTCAGTCCTAAATGGCTTACCCCTTATCCTTAGACTATGTCCCCTGGTGCTGGACATCCCCAACATTGGGAACATTCTTCCTGCATCTAACCTGTCCAGTCCCGTCAGAATTTTCTATGTTTCTATGAGATCCCCTCTCATCCTTCTAAACTCCAGTGGATACAGGCCCAATCAATCCAGTCTCTCCTCATATCTCAGTCCTGCCATCCCAGGAATCAGTCTGGTGAACCTTCACTGCACTCCCTCAATAGCAAGAACGTCCTTCCTCAGATTAGGAGACCAAAACTGAACACAATATTCCAGGTGAGGCCTCACCAAGGCCTTGTACAACTGCAGTAAGACCTCCCTACTCCTATATTCAAATCCCCTAGCTATGAAGGCCAACATACCATTTGCCTTCTTCACCGCCTGCTGCACCTGCATGCCAACTTTCAATAACTAATGTACCATGACACCCAGGTCTCGTTGCACCTCCCCTTTTCCTAATCTGCCACCATTCAGATAATATTCTGCCTTCGTGTTTTTTCCACCAAAGTGGATAACCTCACATTTATCCACATTTTACTGCATCTGCCACTCGTTTTCCCACTCACCTAACCTGTCCAAGTCACCCTGCAGCCTTTTAGCGTCCTCCTCACAGCTCACACCGCCACCCAGCTTAGTGTCATCTGCAAACTTGGAGATATTACACTCAATTCCCTCATCCAAATCATTAATGTATATTGTAAATAGCTGGGGTCCCAGCACTGAGCCCTGCGGCACCCCACTAGTCACTGCCTGCCATTCTGAAAAGGACCCATTTATCCCAACTCTCTGCTTACAACAGTGACCACACTCCAAATCTTTTTCATTTTCATTTTTATAATGTTGCAATATTTATTACCCATCCCCTAGTTATTCTGGGTTGCCAGTTCAGTACCATAACCACTAGTCTACTTTACCCTTGTAAAATAAAGACTTGTATTTATATAGCACCTTTCATGACTACCGTATGTCTCAAAGCGCTTTGCAGACAATTAATTACTTTTGGAGTGTAGTCACTGTTGTAATGTGGGAAACGCAGCAGCCAATATGCTCACAGCAAGCTCCCACAAACAGCAATGTGATAAAGACCAGATAATCTGTTTGTTATATTGATTGAGGGATAAATATTGGCCAGGACACTGGAATAACTCCCCTGCTCTTCTTCGAAATAGTGCTATGGGATCGTTTACATCCACTTGAGAGAGCAGAAAGGGCCTCGGTTTAACGTTGTTATGTCTGTAATGCACATGAATGACTCCACGAGGCAATGTGTTGTACTCAAACTGTAGTGACCTTGGTCCTTTATTCGTAACTCCAGAGTGAGGCACAAGCATGATGGGCAACCTTTTATACTGGGCCCTGCACACCTATGCAGGTGACCCTCAGGTCTCCCACCACAGTGCCCTCTGGTGGACAGCCTCTGCCACAGGAGCAGGAAACCCCTATCTCCACCAGTTGTACCCCCTAGTGGTGCCAGCATAGTATATACACAGTGTAAACCTTATTGAGAGTACATCAGGTAACAAGTCTCCATCTTATGCAACTATACAGTGACTACAGAGAGTATATCTATAGTTTGCACATATAAAACAAACGATTCATCTGAAAGACAGCACCTCCGGCAGTGCAGCACTCCCTCAGCACTGCACTGGAGTGTCAGCCTAGATTTATCTGCTCAAGTCCCTGAAGTGGGACTTGAACCCACAACCTTCGGACTCAGAGGCGAGAGTGCTGCTCACTGAGCCACAGCTGACAGTACTATGCTTACATGAAATTCCTTTGCACGCAATTTTAACTCCAGCCTTTTAATGTTTAAAAGTCTTGTTTGTTTAGTGAGCAAAGACATTTCATATGAATCTGTTAATGGCTTGTGCACTAGTGCAAGTCATTGGCCTTCTGTTTGACACTGGAGCTCAACACGTTGCTACACAGCCATTCTGTTCCACTGGGCTGATTGTCAAGTGCATCCCATCTGGAGAACAGGACACAGCAACCAGATTGTTTTATAGAAAGGACATTAAAAGCACTTGGAAGAGGCGTTTGATCCAGTTGAGTGATGTACTTCATCCCCCACGTGAATTCTTTCCATCACTTGGGTTTTCAATAAGTTATTTGCATTTTATTACAGCAATAGATTTACTGCTGGAATTTGAAGAATAACGGCGCTCAGAGATGATTACATTTGGATTTATAAACTGACACAGAATTTGAAAATGTGCAAAGAACTGGAAAAGGGATACATTAGGAGCAACCACACATCTGGAGTTTATATTACATCTTTAAATAGCGTGCCAGCTACTATAACTGTGCACATTGTAGGCTGTCAGTTTATAACGGGCAAGGTATTCATGGTTTACTTAAATAGACATTCCTTCCTGGTTTCTTGGGGAAAGAAAAAAAAGTCAACTTTATTAAAGATTGCTATTTTGCACTCACACTTTACAGAACTCAATCCATACAAAACAGCACATATTCAGCTTGTAATATTGCATGGAAATTATATAATAGTATGATAGATGTCTTGTTCTCGAAATGAGCAAAACCCATGTTACTTGGACATAGTTGGAAATGGGGAGAGCATCGGACTCCTTCCATAAAGTTTGTATTCTTTTTTACAAACAGTTTTGTGTAAACTTAGTTGTTGACACTCCAGTGTAATAAGGAGGGAGTGCTTTATATGTTGAAGGTAATGTCCGTCAGACCCTGTCTGCCTGCTCCGGTGGTTCAGATGGGCATTTGCGATCCTATGGCACTATTGGAAGAGCAAGAAATTAACCAAAGTGGCTTGGGCAACGTTACCAAGTTACTTAGTGCAATGCACCTGGGCAGGACTGGAACCGATGTCCGAGGCGGAGTGTTTACTAGTGCTGTTGGGGAGGGTTTAAACTAAAATGGCAGGGGGATGGGAATCAATGCAGGGAGGCAGAGGGAAGTAAAAAGGGGGCAGAAACAAAAGATAGGAAGGAGAAAAACAAGAGTGGAGAGTGCCATGTATTTAACTGTCATTGTAATCCATGTATAAACTGACCTAAGTTGTACACCATGAGAACATTGACCAGTAGGTGGTGAACTTGTGGGAGACATTCCTAACCTGGACTTTCAGGTATAAAAGGAGAAGCATCACCCACCTTCATCACTTCAGTGCTGACTAATAAAAGTTACTGGTCACAGAGTGACCTTCTCTCAAGTATGGGCCTCGTGTGCATTTATACTGTATAGTAAGGACATATTATTGGCGACGAGAAACTTGGATTTAAACCGCACGAGCATGGCCACTAGCAGCACAGACGAGAGGTACTGTGTTGCTGATGATTGGGACGATATTATTGAGAGACTACAGCAAAGTTTCGTCACTAAGGAATGGCTGGGACAGGATTCGGTCGACAAACACCGGGCTCATCTCCTGACGGTTTGTGGGTCTAGGACGTACTCCCTGATGAAGGACCTTCTAGCACCAGAGAAGCCGGCGGACAACACTTTTGAGGAGCTCAGTAAGTTGATCGGGGAACACTTTGAACTGGCGAGCAGCATGCACATAGCGAGACACCGGTTTTACACGCACCCATGGCGAGAAGGGCAAAGCGTTCCAGACTTTGTGGCAGACCTCCAGCGACTGGCGAGCCTATGTAAGTTCCCAGATGCATGCAGAGTGGAGATGCTGCAAGACTTTTTTTTATTGAGGGCATCGGCATGCTGGGGTTTTCAGGAAACTGATAGAGACCAAAGACTTGACCCTGGAAATGGTGGCTCATACCTCAGTGGAGGTGGAAGAGACCAGAATGATGTTTGACAAAAATCTTGGTTTAAATGCAGCAAATGGACAGGGAGTCAACATTGTTAACGCGGCACACAGTTCTCCAGGCAGACAGGGGCAATCGGACATGCCCGAGCATGTAGTCGAACCCAAAGGGGGAATTCAACAGAGACAATGGCTAGCTGAACGGCGATTCATGCCATCGCAAGGAACAATATGGCCAGTAATGGGGCCATCAACACCTGTCAATGGTGCGCTTAAGGACAGTTACAGAGACAGTCAGAGACGGTCGACTAGTAATGGACTTTTTTTTTTCCAACAATGGCTCATGTTGGAGGTGTGGAGGCAAACACACAGCCAGGGCTTGCATGTATCAGCAATATACCTGCAGAAACTGCAATGTCAGCGGTCACTTGGCGCGTATGTGCAGGAAGCCTGCAGCCAGGTTGATGTACGAGGAGGACGGGGACGATGCAAGCCCTTCGAGGCCAAATGAATACTGGGGCAAATCGCTGGAAGCTGAAGTTCAGCGAGTTCATGTGGAGCACATATACAGTTCATTTACCAGGACGCCACCAATAATGCTGAAAGTGCTCCTCAATGGCATCCCAGTATTACTGGAGCTAGACATGGGGGCCAGCCAGTCCCCGATGAGTATCAAACAGTTCGACAAGTTGTGGGCGTCCAAGGCCAGAAGGCCAAAATTATTGCCAATTGACGCACAGCTACGGACATATACAAAGGAGATCATTCCGGTGCTAGGCAGCACCACGGTAGTCGTGACCCACAAAGATTCGGAGAACAGATTGCCACTCTGGATTGTCCCGGGGGACGGTCCCACACTGCTGGGGAGGGGGGGGGGGGGGAGTTGGCTTGCTGTCTAGAACTGGAAGTGGGGCGATGTCAATGCAATTTCTTCTGTGGAGCGAATATCATGCTCACAGGTCCTAGACAAATTTGACTCACTAGTCACAGGCTCCCACTAGCCACCACCGAGGGGGCAACCGAGCATGCTGCTGAGATGGTCATGGCTGTTGAAGCTTTCAAAAGCGAAGGCTCACCAGTGATAGCCCGTTAGATTAAAGTCTGGACAAATAGAGACCCGCTACTGTCTTTAGTCAAGAAATGTATCCTGAATGGGGACTGGCCAGCCATGTACGGGGCATGCCCTGAGGAATTCAAACCATTTCACAGGCGCAAGGATGAACTCTCGATTCAGGCCGATTGCCTACTATGGGGAAACCGAGTAGTCATGCCCCAGATGGGCAGAGAGATGCTCATCAGAGAACTCCACAATGAGCACCCGGGCAAAGTCATGATGAAGGCAATTGCCAGGTCACATATTTGGCGGCCAGGGATAGACGCAGATCTGGAACTTTGTGTTCGCAGGTGCAACACGTGTGCCCAGCTGGGCAATGCGCTCAGGGAAGCCCCCCTTAGCCCCTGGTCCTGGCCCGCCAAGCCATGGTTACGCATCCATGTGGACTACGCAGGTCCTTTCATGGGAAAAATGTTTTTGGTTTTAGTAGACGCCTACTCCAAATGGATCGAGTGTGACATTCTCAATTCAAGCACATCCTCTGCCACGGTAGAAAGTCTACGGACAATGTTTGCCGCCCATAGTCTACTGGACGTCTTGGTCAGCGACAATGGCCCGTGCTTTACAAGCATTGAATTCCAAGACTTCATGGCAGGAAATGGTATCAACCATGTCAGAACGGCACCGTTCAAGCCGGCCTCAAATGGCCAGGCGGAACGAGCAGTGCAGATAATCAAACAGGGGATGCTCAGAATCCAAGGGGGTTCCCTACAAAGCCTCCTGTTGGCCAATAGATCCCGACCACACTCGCTCACAGGGGTTCTACCCGCAGAGCTACTAATGAAAAGGACGCTCAAAACCAGGTTATCCCTTAAACACCCCACTGTGAAAGAAACTGTTGAGAGCAGGCATGAGTCACAATGTGACTACCATGACAGAAATGTGAGGGCGCAATGTATTGATGTCAATGACCCTGTCTTTGTCCTCAACTATGCTGCAGGGCCCAAATGGCTCTCAGGCAGTGTGATTGCCAAAGAGGGAAATAGGATTCTAGTAGTTAAACTTACCAATGGACAAATCTGCCGCAAACACGTGGATCAAACAAAAAGGAGGTTCAGCAATCCCATAGAAGAAGCAGAGGAAGAACACGATGTAGAGTTCACTCCTCCACAGGTGACCGAACACCGGAACCAAAGGGAGGAGAGCCCAGTCACTGTGGGCAGTCTGGACAGGCCTGAGGAACTGCAAACAGCAGACACTCAGGCCAGCGCCTAACAACCGGAGCCCCAACTCAGACGCTCTACAAGGGAGCGTAAACCACCAGAGAGACTCAACCTGTGATCCCAATAAGACTTTGGGGGAGGGGGGGGGGAGGGGGAGAGGGAGGTGATGTCATGTATTTAACTGTCATTGTAACCCATGTATAAACTGACCTAAGTTGTACACCATGAGAACATTGACCAATAGGTGGTGAACTTGTGGGAGACCTAACCTGGACTTTCAGGTATAAAAGGGGAAGCTCCACCCACCTTCACTTCAGTGCTGGCTAATAAAAGGTTACTGGTCACAGAGTGACCGTCTCTCAAGTATGGGCCTCGTGTGCATTTATACTGTATAGTAAGGACATATTAGAGAGCAGAGAAATCAAGGGCAAAAATCAAAAAGGACCACATTACAACATAATTCTAAAAAGGACAAAGAGTGTTAAAAAAACAAGCCTGAAGGCTCTGAGTCTCAATGCGAGGAACATTCGTAATAAGGTGGATGAATTAACTGCGCAGATAGCTGTTAACGGATGTGATGTAATTGGATTACAGAGACATGACTCCAGGGTAACCAAGGCTGGGAACTCAACATCCAGGGGTATTCAATATTCAGGAAGGAAGGAAAAGGAGGTGGGATAGTGTTACTGGTTAAAGAGGCGATTAACGCAGTAGTAAGGAAGGACATTAGCGTGGATGATGTGGAATCTATATGGGTAGAGCTGTGAAACACCAAAGGGCAGAAAACATTAGTGGGAGTTGTGTACAGACCACCAAACAGTAGCAGGGAGGTTGGGGACGGCATCAAACAGGAAATTAGGGACGCGTGCAATAAAGGTACAACAGTTATCGTGGATGACTTTAATCTACATATTGATTGGGCTAACCAAACTCGTAGCAATACTGTGAAGGAGGAGTTCCTGGAGTGTATAAGGGATGGTTTTCTAGACCAATTTGTCGAGGAACCAACTAGAGAGCAGGCCATCCTCGACTGGGTCTTGTGTAATGAGAGGATTAATTAGCAATCTGGTCATGCAAGGCCTCTTGGGAAAGAGTGACCATAATATGGTAGAATTCTTCATTAAGATGGAGACAGTTAATTCAGAGACTAGGGTCATGAACTTAAAGAAAGGAAACTTCGATGGTATGATATGTGAATTGGCTAGGATAGACTGGCGAATGATACTTACCAAAGGGCTGAATGTGGATAGGCAATGGCAGACATTTAAGTATCACATGGATGAACTACAATAATTGTACATCCCTGTCTGGAGTAAAAATAAAAAAAGGTAAGGTGGCTCAACCGTGGCCAACAAGGGAAATTAGGGAAAGTGTTAAATCCAAGAAAGAGGCATATAAATTGGCCAGAAAAAGCAGCAAACTGGAGGACTGGGAGAAATTTAGAATTCAGCAGAGGAGGACTAAGGGTTTAATTAGGAAGGGGAAAATAGAGTATGAGTGTAAGCTTGCAGGGAGCATAAAACTGATTGCAAAAGCTTCTATAGATATGCGAAGAGAAAAAGATTAGTGAAGACTAATGTAGGTCCCTTGCAGTCAGAATCAGGTGAACGCATAATGGGAACAAGGAGATGGCAGACCAATTGAACAAATACTTTGGTTCTGTCTTCACTAAGGAAGACACGAATAACCTCCCGAAAATACTAGGGGGCTGAGGGTCTAGCAAGAAGGGGGAACTGAGGGAAATCCTTGTTAGTCAGGAACTGGTGTTAGGGAAATTGAAGGGACTGAAGGCCTATAAATCCCCAGGGCCTGATAGTCTGCATCCCAGAGTACTTAAGGAAGTGGCCCGAGAAATAGTAGATGCATTGGTGGTCATTTTCCAACATTCCATGGACTCTGGGTCAGTTCCCATGGATTGCAGGGTAGCTAATGTAACCCCACTTTTTAAAAAAGGGAGAGAAAACAAGGAATTATAGACTGGTTAGCCTGACATCGGTGGTGGGGAAAATGCTGGAATCAATTATTAAAGATGTAATAGCAGCGTATTTGGAAAGCAGTGACAGGATCGGTCCAAGTCAGCATGGATTTATGAAAGGGAAATCATGCTTGCCAAATCTTCGAGTTTTTTTGAGGATGTAACTAGTAGAGTGGATAAGGAAGAACCAGTGGATGTGGTGTATTTGGACTTTCAAAAGGCTTATGACAAGGTCCCACACAAGAGATTAGTGTGCAAAATTAAGGCACATGGTATTGACGTGGATAGAGAACTGGTTGGCAGACAGGAAGCAGAGTGGGAATAAACAGGTTCTTTTCAGAATGGCAGGGAGTGACTAGTGGGGTGCCGCAGGGTTCAGTGCTGAGACCCCATCTATTTACAATATTCATTAATAATTTAGACAAAGGAATTGAATGTAATATCCCCAAGTTTGCAGATGACACTAAGTTGGGTGGCAGTGCGAGCTGCGAGGAGGATGCCAAGAGGCTGCAGGGGGATGTGGACAGGTTAGGTGAATGGGCAAATGCACGCAAGATGCAATATAATGTGGATAAATGAGAGGTTATCCACTTTGGTGGCAAAAACACGAAGGCAGATTATTTTGTGAATGGTGACAGATTAGTACAAGGGGAGGTGCAATGAGACCTGGGTGTCATGGTACCTCAGTCATTGAAGGTAGGCATGCAGGTACAGCAGGCAGTAAAGAAAGCAAATGGCATGCTGGCCTCCATAGCGAGGGGATTTGTGTATAGGAGCAGAGAGATCTTGCTGCAGTTGTACAGGGCCTTGGTGAGACCACACCTGGAGTATTGTGTTCAGTTCTGGTCTCCTAATCTGAGGAAGGACATTCTTGCTATTGAGGCAGTGCAGTGAAGGTTCACCTGACTGATTCTCGGGATGGCAGTACTGACATATGAGGAAAGACTGGATCGGCTAGACTTATACTCACTGGAATTTAGAAGAATGAGAGGGGATCTCATAGAAATGTATAAAATTCTTACAGGACTGGACAGGTTAGATGCAGGAAGAATGTTACCGATGTTGGGGAAGTCCAGAACCAGGGAACACAGTCTAAAGATAACGGGTAAGCCATATTTTTGCCAAGAGTTGGCTAAAGTAGACTGGAAACAGACTAAACTGTGGCACAATTGAGGAACAGTGGAGGACTTTTAAGGAGCTCTTTCATAGTGCTCAACGAAAATATATTCCAGTGAAAAAGGGCGGTAAGAGAAGGGATAACCAGCCGTGGATAACCAAGGAAATAAAGGAGAGTATCAAATTAAAAACCAATGCGTATAAGGTGACCAAGGTTAGTGGGAAACTAGAAGATTGGGAAAATTTTAAATGACAGCAAAGAATGACTAAGAAAGCAATAAAGAAAGGAAAGATAGATTACAAAAGTAAACTTGCGCAAAACATAAAAAGATAGTAAAAGCTTTTACCGATATATAAAACGGAAAAGAGTGACTAAAGTAAATGTTGGTCCCTTAGAAGATGAGAAGGGGGATTTAATAATGGGAAATGTGGAAATGGCTGGGACCTTAAACAATTATTTTGCTTCGGTCTTCACAGTGGAAGACACAAAAACCATGCCAAAAATTGCTGGTCACGGGAATGTGGGAAGGGAGGACCTTGAGATAATCACTATCACAAGGGGGGTAGTGCTGGACAGGCTAATGGGACTCAAGGTAGACAAGTCCCCTGGTCCGGATGAAATGCATCCCAGGGTATTAAAAGAGATGGCAGAAGTTATAGCAGATGCATTCGTTATAATCTACCAAAATTCTCTGGACTCTGGGGAGGTACCAGCGGATTGGAAAGCCTCTGTTTAAAAAAAGGGGGCAGACAAAAGGCAGGTAACTATAGGCCAATTAGTTTAACATCTGTAGTGGGGAAAATGCTTCAAGCTATCATTAAGGAAGAAATAGCGGGATATCTAGATAGGAATAGTGCAATCAAGCAGACGCAACATGGATTCATGAAGGGGAAATCATATTTAACTAATTTACTGAAATTCTTTGAGGATATAACGAGCATGGTGGATAGAGGTGTACCGATGGATGTGGTGTATTTAGATTTCCAAAAGGCATTCGATAAGGTGCCACACAAAAGGTTACTGCAGAAGATAAAGGTACGTGGAGTCAGAGGAAATGTATTAGCATGGATCGAGAATTGGCTGGCTAACAGAAAGCAGAGAGTCGGGATAAATGGGTCCTTTTCAGGTTGGAAATTGGTGGTGAGTGGTGTGCCACAGGGATCGGTGCTGGGACCACAACTGTTTACAATATACATAGATGACCTGGAAGAGGAGACAGAGTGTAGTGTAACAAAATTTGAAGATGACACAAAGATTAGTGGGAAAGTGGGTTGTGTAGAGGACACAGAGAGGCTGCAAAGAGATTTAGATAGGTTAAGCGAATGGGCTAAGGTTTGGCAGATGGAATACAATGTCGGAAAATGTGAGGTCATCCACCTTGGAAAAAAAAACAGTAAAAGGGAATATTAATTTGAATGGGGAGAAATTATAACATGCCGCGGTGCAGAGGGACCTGGGGGTCCTTGTGCATGAATCCCAAAAAGTTAGTTTGCAGGTGCCGCAGGTAATCAGGAAAGCGAATGGAATGTTGGCCTTCATTGCGAGAGGCATGGAGTACAAAAGCAGGTAGGTCCTGCTGCAACAGTATAGGGTATTGGTGAGGCCGCACCTGGAGTACTGCGTGCTGTTTTGGTCACCTTACTTGAGGAAGGATATACTAGCTTTGGAGGGGGTAGAGAGACGATTCACTAGGCTGATTCCGGAGATGAGAGGATTACCTTATGATGATAGATTGAATAGACTGGGTCTTTACTCGTTGGAGTTCAGAAGAATGAGGGGTGATCTTATAGAAACATTAAAATAATGAAAGGGATAGACAAGATAGAGGCAGAGAGGTTGTTTCCACTGGTCGGGGAGACTAGAACTAGGGGGCACAGCCTCAAAATACGGGGGAGCTAATTTAAAACAGAGTTGAGAAGGAATTTCTTCTCCCAGAGGGTTGTGAATCTGTGGAATTCTCTGCCCAAGGAAGCAGTTGAGGCTAGCTCATTGAATGTATTCAAATCACAGATAGATAGATTTTTAACCAATAAGGGAATTAAGGGTTACAGGGAGCGGGCGGGTAAGTGGAGCTGAGTCGACGGCCAGATCAGCCATGATCTTGTTGAATGGCGGAGCAGGCTCGAGGGGCTAGATGGCCTACTCCTGTTCCTAATTCTTATGTTCTTATATAGGACCGAGATGAGGAGAAACCTTTTCACCCAGAGAATTGTGAACCTGTGGAATTCTCTGCCACAGAAAGTTGTTGAGTCGAGTTCATTGGACATATTCAAAAGGGAATTAGATGTGGCCCTTATGACTAAAGGGATCAGTGGGTATGGAGAGAAGGCTGGAGTGAGGTTGAATGATCAGCCATGCAAGCTCGAAGGGCCAAATGGCCTGCTCCTGCACCTATTTTCTATGTTTCTATGTAATGCACTTGAGGGCTGTCACATCCAGCCATTTGCTGCTTAACTGCAGCATCAAAACTACCTTCGCCTCCCTCCAAGAATGATGCATCGTTGATGGATGGGGATGGAGCCTTGGAATGGTAAACATGTCCACTCTCCTTGCAACCACCTCACATACCACCACCTCCACTTTGGCAGTCAAGTGGCGTTGGGTGCAGTGCTGCTCCATCATTTGCCTGTAAATTTGGTCCTGCACGTGGCAAGGGGTCTTTCTTAATAACCCTCTGCCTTTTCAACGTTGGCAAAGACTGACATAGGTTGAAATGCAAGAATTTTTACCTCTTATTCTGGCACTTGTCTTTTGTTGTCTGCGGCTCTTTAAATTTCACTTCCACCACCTGTGCAAACGTTCAAATTTGCATCTCAAGCGAAACAAGATGTGCTGACCCAGGAAAGTTATGTACAAGCAGTACTCTTCACTTCGGCTGAGTTTTTATACCCGTTTCTAACCATTTGAGAGTAAACTGCACCAGTAGTGGATAATTGACCACAGTGCTTTAGTGAATGGATTTAAGAGTGAATGGCCTACAAAATAGCTCGGACAAAGCCGTACACGAGAAATGACGTCTTCCTTCAAGAAGCTTTTAGAAACCTAATTCTTCAATCTAGCTTTCAGTCACCAGTCCATTACATTTCTCTCCCATCTCTTGCTCAGTGTTCACCTCATGAATATTCTTCAACACCGTACGAATGCAAGAAAGCTGCTGTCGGCAAGAGCAATGAGCGGCGAGAGATTGTACAGCAATGTGATCAGGGCCCAGGAGAGGCACGAGTTCGGGGGCCCAGAAGAGGCGAGAGGCCCAGGGGCAGCACGGGCCAGCCCACACTGCAATATGTGTGCACACTAGGTCCATGCAACAGAGCTGGTCTCCAGTCGTCTTGGTTAATCCTTGCCACTGGACCAAGACCTAGCTCTGTCAAGCCCGTGTGGTGACTGGTGTGCAACGGCCACCCCACGTTAAAAAAAAATCCACGCCTAGGCATCTTCCACCTTTCAATATGTAGTTCGGGACTTGGAATATTAGGTCCTACATTGAAACACCTGTGAACTCATCCTTTTTTGGCGTGGAAGCAAGTCATCCTCGTTTCGAGGGACTGCCTATGATGATGATAAGGAGGAGTAGGAGCTAGAATTTGCACTCTTTCACCGCCCGGTTTCTCGGCGGTATTGGCCGTTTCAGGCGAGAACCGGGTCGGCGAGAAATTCCTCAGCTGAGGCACGCCGGCGGTTTCGAAGTCCCACTGCGGAGCGGACCACCTGCGTGCACCGTCCACAGATCGCCCTGGTGCAATCTTTGGCTCAGCGGGGGCCCGCAGTTAAGTATGAAAAAAAACACCTACGAGGATCAGCGGAGCTGGGCGGTAGGCAAGTAGGTCTGCAAGAAAAAGGTAAGTGATGGGTTTTTTACTATTTATTTTCAAAATCTGTTCGGGTGATTTAATTTAAAGTGTCTTGGGAATGCTTTTGGGATGTTTTAAATTAGATTTTTTGGAAAAATTATTTTTTGGTGTTAGGCCCAACCTGCAGCTTCAGGGTAAATTTTTATAAATGTTTAAATTTTTTGCCCATTTTCTTTAGACACCACCCAATCTAACCGATATTGCACTTTTCCCCCCAGGTTGAGGGTGCAAGGCCCATATTTTTCGCGGGGCGGATTTTAAAATTTTTATTCAGGAAGTTTTCACCAGCGATAATCTTCCCAGCCGTAGCGGTTTTTTGGGCGACAATTGGGCGCTGGCAGGCTTTGGGGAAATTCTAGCCCTAAAGTGAAGCGTGCTGGAAAAGGACATTTCAACTTGGGAGCATCACTATTTTCTTTTGATGATAATCATAACAAGAATTTAAATCAGAAAGTGGGGAGAAAAAATCCAGCATCTCCCAGTAAACTTGGAGAGTGCTGATAGATAGTTATTACAGTAAAAAATGATGGCAGATGTTGCCTCAGAAATGTTTCTAATGAAATGCAGACTTTTCTATTAACTTCAATTCCAAAATTCTTGTGCCTGTAAAGAATTTCTTCTGTCCCATTACTATCAGAGTTTGCTATTATCTTCTGATAATCCACCTTGTTAATAAGCCATTGATGTTAAAAATTAATATTAATTTCCCCATCCCGATTTTCTCTCTTCCTTTCCTGAAGGCACCATTTTGTGTCATTGCCTGAATAAGGCCCCAGAATACATGCAAAATATTCAAATGAACAGATGATGCAGTTTTCTGGCCTTTACACTTTGAATCATCTTCTCTTAGGCAGTCCCTCGGAGTCGACGATTACTTGCTTCCACACTAAAAATGAGTTCTCAGGTGAGTGAAGAGTATAATCTCGGTCACAGGTGGGGCAGATCGTGGTTGGAGGAACGGGAGATTGGGGTGCCTGGGTTGCCGCGCGCTCCTTCTGTTGTCGATGCTTGGCTTCAGTTTGCACTCGGCAAAGACGCGAGATGCTCAGCGCCTTCCTGGATGCTTTTCCTCCACTTTGGGGCGGTCTTTGGACATTTCTCAGCTGTCGATGGGGATGTTGCACTTTATCAAGGAGGCTTTGAGGGTGTCCTTGAAGTGTTTCCTCTGCCCACCTGGGGCTCGCTTGCCGTGTCGGAGCTCTGAGCAGAGCGCTTGTTTTGGGAGTCTCGTGTCGGGTATGTGGACGATGTGGCTCGCCCAACGGAGCTGATCAGAGACATGGACTATGTACAACAGGCACCTTAAAGCACTGGAAAAGTAACACTAATGCTGCCTCCTCAAGATCCTGCAAATCCATTGACAGGATAGGCACACCAACGTCAGTGTTCTCGCTCAGGCCAACATCCCCAGCATCAAAGCATTGACCACGCTTGATCAGCTCCAATGGTGGAGCATTATATCAATTGGAATGATGCCGTTTCATAAGGTTTCATTATCTGCAAATACCAACTACCTGCTCAGTGAAACACTACAAGAGAAAATTGGGTTAAAAAATTCACAATCTTAAAAAAAGCAAATGCCATTTTGGTATCAAATGTGTGAACACGCTGCCCTTGTATATAAATATGAAATGCTGGAAACAAGCAGTTGGCCTGTCACTAACCAAAACTAGAAAAGGCAAGTTAACTTTTTGGATGTTCACCTGAAGCATTAACGTGTCACACCTCTATCCAAGTGCTCATGGACCTGCTGTGTATTTCAAACAATTTTAATTTTATTCCAAACTTCCAGCATTTGCAGGTTTTTTTTTTCTTTTTATCTCCTTGGGAATCTTAACACTATAAATGTTGTTGTCCCCTTCCTGACTCCCCAGCTCCGTTCATCTTATGTTCTCAGCCTCATGTAGTGGAAATTCAATTTTCATTACGGCCAGACCAAACATCTTTAAATTTCCATTACATCAGCTATTTATGGAGGAGCTCAGCTTCGGGCATTTTTGAAACAACCAGCTGGAGATTTTTCAGGTTAAGCAAGTTTAGAAGTAATATATTGATATGCTTTTATAAAAAAAAGAACTTCAAAGGCTTCAGAGAGAAAAGCTAACAGCAATTAACAGTAAATGCTGGAAATCTCAGCGGGTCAGGCAGCATCTGTGGAGAGAAACAGTTAACGCCTGAGGTCGACGACTCTTCATCAGGTTCCAGTATTTTGCTTTTGTAGCAATTAACAGTGACCTGACTCAACTCAGAACATCGAATCATACAGCACAGGAGGCTATTCGGTCCATTACTTCTGTGCCAGCCTTTGAAAGAGCTATGCGATTAGTCCCACTCCCCTGCTCTTTTTCTCCATAGCCTCACAATGTCTTCCTTTTCCCGTACATATCCAATTCTCTTTTGAAGTTTAAGTATACTACCTCTGTTTCCAGAATTGTTTCTCCAACAAAAAATTGAGTCAATTCTAGCAGAACCTGAATGCTCACGTTGAAATTGCATTTTAACTTTGCTCAGGAATTTGTTTGATGCTCAGTTGGTAAATGCATCCCATAATTTGGTATTGAGCATGATGCTCCCAATTGTGCTGTTTGATCGGTGCCGAGTTAATTGCTTAGCCAGGGCAGTAGTCGGAGTGTCACAGTTGGCTTCAGAGAAGGAAGGAAAAAAATATCAGCCAGATTCTCCATTTCTAAAGGACTATTCAGCTGGAATCCACAGGTGGGTGCACACTGGGCGAGGACAAGATCAGGCCTGGAATGTCCACATCAAATATTCTGAGAACACTCGCTGTCTATGATCACATATTGAAAAAAATGGCCACTTGGGGGAAAATATTGTAGGGCTGGCAGTGCTCAATTCGAGAATCAGTCACTGTCGTAAAGAGAAGGGGGGGGGGGGGAGGAAAGGGGGACTTGGAATACAGTAGTGTATATAAAATAGAATACATATCTACAGTAGCCTAGTGGTTATGGTATAGACTGAGAAATACATATTTCTTGTATTCAAACCTCACCACTGCAAGTTGTGAAATTGAATTTAATAAAACTGATATATTGTGGGCCAATATCAGAAAATGACCATGAAAGCTGCTGGATTGTTGTCAAAGGCCAACTGGTTCATTCATGTCCTTCAGGGAAGGGAACCTGCTGTGCCCACCCAGGTCCACATGTCACTCCAACCCCACACTATGTAGACGACTCTTAATAGCCTCAGAGCAACTTGGCCCGGGCAATAGATATCACCTTGTCAGTGTCACATCCATTCCAAGAACAAATAAACAAAGTATACATGTTTACAAAAGATAGTTATTTTTCCTGTAATACATGGTTCTCAGATGTAGCAAAATATATTCAAGACATGTCAGACATCCATTGAACTTGCAGGTAGTACATCATAAAACTGACAACATTCTGGGGCTGAAATTGCCCACCGCCCGAAATGAGTTGCATCTACCGATCTTGAAGTGTTCCATCCGCTTCAATGCATGGGGCGGACAATCCGGAGAAATTTAGCTTCTTGGTTGATGTTTCCTGTCGGACTGGTGCTGGTGTGGGGAGAGGGGCGGAAGTGGGGGCGGGTCGGAGTAACTGGCACTAATGGGACGGAAGTGGGGGCGAGTCGGAGTAACTGGCACTAATGGGACGGAAGTGGGGGCGAGTCGGAGTAACTGGCACTAATGGGACGGAAGTGGGGGCGGGTCGGAGTAACTGGCACTAATGGGACGGAAGTGGGGGCGAGTCGGAGTAACTGGCACTAATGGGACGGAAGTGGGGGCGAGTCGGAGTAACTGGCACTAATGGGACGGAAGTGGGGGCGGGTCGGAGTAACTGGCACTAATGGGACGGAAGTGGAGCAGGTCGGAGTAACTGGCACTAATGGGACGGAAGTGGAGCAGGTCGGAGTGGCCGATGCTCAAAGTCATCAGATCTTATTGAAAGGGGCAATTTCGGCCTATCTTATACCATATGATTTTACTTTAATTTTCAATTATGCTTTGAAGATATTTGTATGACTCATACACCAGACTGATGAGGAACAAACATTATTTTTACATAGTACTAACAGCACAGAAATAGGTCATTCAGCCCAACAAGTCTATGGCGGTGTTTATGCTCCATGCCAGCCTCCTTCCATGTTACTACTTCATCTCAATCTATCTGCATATCCTATTCCTTCTGCCTCATGTACTTAGCTAATTTTCCCTTAAATTAATCTATACTATTGACCTCTAGTTTCAGACTCCCCTACTTAATATCAAGTTTGTTGCTTAAAGGACATTAGTGAACCAGTTAGGTGTTTGTGACACTCCCCGACAGCTTCACTTTTACTGGTACCAGCTTTTAAAAAAAAACTGGATTCAAATTCTCAAACTACTATGGTGGGATTTGAACTCACGCTCTTCGTAATTATTAGTCTAGGCCTCTGGATTACTAGTCTGGTCATATAACCTCGACACCATGGCTCCTATATATGTTTGTATATCGCAGCACGCACTCCAGCAGAGAGGCTGTCCCAAAACTGGGCCTCAGGCCTCATCTACATCTTTGGGGTGAGCTGCCGATACTGGTCGCCATTCCCACAGGCAGCTCGGCCCAGAAGAGAAATCAATTTTGGGCTGTAGACAGCGGCCCTCTAAGTTCTGGAAGGGGTTGGATCGGGGCCGATGACCAGGACTGTGGAGTTTGGGTGGAGCACTCCTGCTTCATAGAAAGTTTAGTTTAAAAAAATTACAATTAAAATCATTTGTTGGAGGCCATAGAAAAATCCTCATAGGGTACAGATTTTACACAAATGTCCTTCACCAGGTATTAGGCCCCTCATTAACATATTTATGTTTCTCTTGCTCTGTTCTAAATTACTCATATTTAGTCTTGTATCTTTAGCTACTCATTCGCGACCCCTCAACTACTGTAAACAGACTGCTTCTATCTAACCTGACCCATACATTCAGAATTTTAAACACATTTATCATATTGCTCCGTAATCTGCATTGTACTAATGAGAAAAAAAAAACTTCAATTTATAAAACACAAGAAACTCTGGTGAGGTGGTGTTGTTGAGGTACTGAGAATTTGCAGGGTAAATGCTGAGGTTGTTTCCCCTGGTTACAGTGTCTAAAACTTGGGGGCACAATCTCAGGATAAGGGGTAGGCCATTTAAGACACACAGAGGATTGTGAAATTTTAGAATTCTCCACGCCAGAAGGCTGTAGATGCTAAGTCTCGGAGTATATTCAAGACCAAAAGAGATAGATTTTGGGAGTCCAAGGATATTGAAATTGGGCGGGAAAGTGGAGTTGAGGGCGATGATCAGCCATGATCTTATTGAATGGCGGAGCAGGCTCAAGCAGCCGTATGTCCTACTCCTATTTCTTACGTTCTTATGTTCTAAAATATATGCCTGAACCATGGGGCTAAAGAGCTTAGAAATACAGCTAACTATAACTTTGACAGTAATCATGGAATCATACAGCACAGGAGGCGGCCATTCGGCCCATTGTGCCTGTGCCGGCTCCTTCGTAGAGCTCTCCAATTAATCCCAGTCCTCTGCTCGTTCCCCATAGCCCTGTAATTTTTTTTCCCTTCAAGTATTTATCCAATTCTCTTTTGAATCTATTGAATGATACTATTGAATCTGCTTCCACCACCCTTTCTGGCAAACCATTCCAGATCACAACTCGCTTTGTTAAAAAAAATGTTTCATGTCGCTTCTGGTTCTTTTGCGAATCACCTTAAATCTGTGTCCTCTGGTTACCAACCCTTCGGCCACTGGAAACAGTTTCTCCTCATTTACTCTAGCAAAACTGAATACGCTCATAATAAGAGGTGAAACTGAGTACTGTGTACAATGAGCAAGTGTGACCTTAGCTCCTTTAATAAGATTCCAGAGTGCAGGTACCTCGTGGGCGACCTGCTTATATACTGTGCTCCCAAGGGATGCTGGGATCCCTTGGGACTCCGACCGGTGGGCCCTCTGGTGGTGCAGGTTACAAGGGTTAAATACATAACAAAAACCATTCATGATTTTGAATACCTCTATCAAATGTCCTCTTAACCTTCTCTGCTCAAAGGAGAAAAATCCCGGCTTCTCCACATCCTTATCCGTGGTACCATTCTAGTAAATCTCTTCTGTACCCTGTCCAAGGCCTTGACATCTTTCCTAAGGTGGGGTGCCCAGAATTGAACACAATACTCCAGCTGAGGCCTAACCAGTGTTTTATCCATGCTTTTGCACTCTGTGCCCCTATGAATAAAGCCAAGGATCCCATCTGCTTTTCAGTTTTCCTGCCACCATCTAAGATTTGTGTACATACACCCCCATGTATTTCTGTTTCTCAACCCCCATTAAAATTGTATGATTTTGTTCATATTGCCCCTCCTCATTCTTCCTACCAAAGTGCATCACTTCACACTTCTCTGCATTAAATTTCATCTGCCAGGTGTCTGCCCATTTTATCAGTCTGTCTATGTCCTCCTGACGTCTGTTTGAAATTTTGCCCTGTATACCCAAATCCAGGTCATTAATATTTGTCAAAAAGTGCAGTGGTCCTAATACGACCCCTGGAGAACATCACTGCATACTTGACTCCAGCCTGAAAAGCAACCATTCACCACTACTCTCGGCTTTCTATCCCTTAGCAAATTTTGTATCCATGCTGCCACTGTGTCTTTAATCCCATGGGCTTTAATTTTGCTAACAGTCTATTATGTGGTACTTTGTCAAACACCTTTTGAAATCCTTTTATAAATAATAAAATGGTAGTCAAACAAAGGGTGGGACCGATTAGGGACCAAAAAGGAGACCTTGTGGAGGCAGAGGGCATGACTGATTTACTAAATGAGTACTTTGCTTGTCTTCCTTAGCGAAGATGATGATGCCAATGTAGGTGTTTACACATCAACCGCATTACCCTCATCAATCCTGTGCTATTTCATCAAACAACTCGATCAAGTTAGTCAAACACGATTTGCCTTCAACAAATTCATGCTGACTTTCATTTATTAGCCCACACTTTTCCAAATGCCAATTAATTTTGTCCCTGATTATTGTCTCAAAGTTTCCCCATCACTGACGTTAGGTTGACTGGCCTGTAGTTGCTGGGTTTAATCCTCTCCCCTTTTTTGAACAGGGGTATAACATGTGCTATCCTCCAGTCCTCTGGCATCACCCCCATATCCAAGGAGGATTGGAAGATTGTGGCCAGAAGCTCTACAATTTCCACCCTTACTTCACTCAGTAAACTAAGATGCATCCTGTTGTGTATGTTCCGCCACCAGGGAGCGCATCCTCTGAAGTCCCAAGGGATCCCAGTATCCCTTGGGAGCACTGTATATAAGCCGGCCCCTAAGGCCTGTTCCTCACTCTGGAGTGCCTTAATAAAGACTGAGGTCACTGTTACTTTAACCTCCCTGTGTGCAGTCTCATCTGTGTTAGGAACACAATACATCCCATCTGGACTGGTGACTTTTCTACTTTTATGTACATCTTCTTTATTTTTTTATCCTATCCAATATCGCTACTGCCTCCTCCCTTTCTGCTATATTGGCTTCATGTTCTTCTGTAATGAAGACAGATGCAAAGTACTCATTTAGTACCTCAGCCATGTCCACAAGAAGGTCTCCTTTTTGGTCCCTAATCAGCCCCACCCTTCCTTTGACTACCATTTTACTATTTATGTGTTTATAAAAGAATTTTGGGTTCCGTTTTATATTGGCTGCTAATCTATTCTCATACTCTATCTCTGCCCCTTTCCTTTTTTAGATCTCCTCTGCACTTTCTATATTCAGCTTGGATCTCTACTGCATTATGAATCTTACAATGGTCATAATCCGCCTTTTTCTGTCTTATTTTAACCTCTACATCTTTAGTCATCCAGGGAGCTCTATCTTTGGCTGTCCTTCCTTTCCCCTCTTAGTAATATGTCTACTCTGTACTCAAACCAACTCCTCTTTACAGGCCTCCCATTGTTCAACTACTGTTTTGCCTACCAACTTTTGATTCCAATCCAATTGGACCAGATCCCTTTTCAACTCGCTGATGTTAGCCCTCCTCCAGTTAAGTATTTTTACACTTGATTGTACCTTGTCCTTTTCCATAACTATTCTACACCTGATGATATTCTGATCACTGTTCCCAAAAGCTCCCTCACTGAAACATGCTCTACTTGCCCCACTTCATTCCCCAGAACTAGATCCAGCATTGCTTCCATCCTTTTTGGGCAGGAAACACAGTGATCAAAAAGGTTCTCCTATACACATTTAGGAATTCCTCCCCTCTTTAACCCCAGGGCCTGATAGTCTGCATCTCAGAGTGCTAAAAGAAGTGGCCCTAGAAACAGTAGATGCATTGGTGGTCATTTTCCAACATTCCATGGTATCTGGATCAGTTCCTATGGATTGGAGAGTAGCTAATGTAACCCCACTTTTTAAAAAGAGAGAAAACAGGGAATTATTGACCAGTTAGCCCGACATTGGTAGCGGGGAAAATGTTGGAATCAATTATTAAAGATGTAATAGTAGCACATTTGGAAAGCAGTGACAGGATCGGTCCAAGTCAGCATGGATTTATGAAAGGGAAATCATGCTTGATAAATCTTCTAGAATTTTTTGACGATGTAACTAGTAGAGTGGATAAGGGCGAACCAGTGGATGTGGTGTATTTGGACTTTCAAAAGGCTTTGACAAGGACCCACACAAGAGATTAGTGTGCAAAATTAAGGCACATGGTATTGGGGGTAATGTATTGACGTGGATAGAGAACCGGTTGGCAGACAGGAAGCAAAGAGTGCGAATAAACAGGTCCATAAACGGGTGAATTATCTGCATTCAGAATGCTGGTGGCAGTGTGAGCTGTGAGGAGGATGCTAAGAGGCTGCAGGGTGACTTGGACAGGTTAGGTGAGTGGGCAAATGCATGGCAGATGCAGTATAATGTGGATAAATGTGAGGTTATCCACTTTGGTGGCAAAAACAGGAAGGCAGATTATTATCTGAATAGTGACAGATTAGTAAAAAGGGAGGTGCAACGAGATCTGGGTGTCATGGTACATCAGTCATTGAAAGTAGGCATGCAGGTACAGCAGGCAGTAAAGAAAGCCAATGGCATGTTAGCCTTCCTAGCGAGAGGATTTGAGTATAGGAGCAGGGAGTACAGGGCCTTGGTGAGACCACACCTTGAGTATTGTGTGCAGCTTTGGTCTCCTAATCTAAGGAAGGACATTCTTATATTGAGGGAGTGCAGCGAAGGTTCATCAGACTGATTCCCATATGAAGAAAGACTGGATCAACTAGGCTTATATTCACTGGAATTTAGAAGAATGAGGGGGTATCTCATAGAAACATATAAAATTCTGACGGGATTGGTTAGATACAGGAAGATTGTTCCCGATGTTGGGGAAGTCCAGAACCAGGGGTCACAGTCTAAGGATAAGGGATAAGCCATTTAGGACCGAGATGAGGAGAAACTTTTTCACCCAGAGAATCTATGGAATTCTCTACCACAGAAACTTGTTGAGTCTAGTTTGTTGGACATATTTAAAAGGGAGTTAGATGTGGCCCGTACAGCTAAAGGGATCGGGGATATGGAGAGAAGGCAGCAGTGGGGTACTGAAGTTGCATAATCAGCCATGATCATACTGAATGGTGGTGCAGGCTCGAAAGACCAAATGGCCTACTCCTGCACCTATTTTCTATGTTTACAGTTACTATCCTACCCTATATTAGGATAATTGAAGTCCCCCATTGTCACTAGTTCTCGTATCTTTCTGTAATTTGCCTGCAAATTTGCTCCTCTAGCTCCTTGCCACTATTTGGAGGCCTATAGTATACACCCAGTAACGTATGAACTCTTTTATTGTTCCTTAATTCTAACCAAATAGACTCTGTCCTTGGCCCCTCAACCACATCATCCCTGACCAGTGGTTTAATAGTTTATTTGATAATTATTACCACTCCCCCTCCAATGTTCCTTTTCTATCTTTCCTGAATATCTTGTTACATTAAGTTCCCAATCCTCCCCTTCTTTGAGCCTGTGACTACCACTATATCATAGTCCCATATGGTGACTTATGTCTGCAGCTCACCAACCTTATTTACCACACTCCGTACATTTAGGTACATGCACTCCAAACCCATCTTAGATAGCTTTGCAGTTGCTCCATCTGATCCCTCCTATTTCTGAACTATTTTACTCTATTGCTATTTGCCTCCCTCAGTCCTCTGTGCATCTTGTTTCTTCTCTCTAATGTGTTACCCTGGTGCCCATCAAGTTAAACTTTTCAAAATAAAAGTAAAACGCTTTAATGATTTGCCATTCCAGCTGTTATTACTCTTGTGCTCTGTTATGCCTCAGCTTTGGTAGTACTTTTCTCTTCAGTTTGCCAAATTCTCTTAAACCACTGCAGATGTTACTGCAGTGGTATTTGACCCATGACATTTCATTGGCTATATCTTTTCTGCATAACCCAACCAAATAAGATAAAATTCACTGCTGTTCATCTTAATCTCTATAACAACTACAAAAGCTAGGTAGCATTTGTTTCTTTACATGCAAAGAGCTTGGTATTGCTGCAAACTTAGAAGTGATTTATGAATTACTTTGCAGGGACATATTGACAGTAAAGTCAATATTAACATTTTTGCTATAGGTTTATGTACACAAAGCCATCATCATCATCATAGGCAGTTCCTCAGAATCGAGGAAGACTTGCTTCCACTCTTAAAATGAGTCCTTAGGTGGCTGAACAGTCCAATACGAGAACCACAGTCCCCATCACAGATGGGACAGATAGTCATTGAGGGTAAGGGAGGATGGGACAGATTTGCCGCATGCTCTTTTCGCTGCCTGCGCTCGATTTCTGCATGCTCTCGGTGCTCAGCGCCCTCCCGGATGCACTGCCTCCACTTAGGGCGGGCTTTGGCCAGGGTCTCCCAGGTGTCAGTGGGGATGTTGCACTTTATCAGAGAGGCTTTGAGGGTGTCCTTGTAATGTTTCCTCTGCCCACCTTTAGCTCGTTTGCCGTGAAGGAGTTCCGAGTAGAGAGTTTGCTTTGGGAGTCTCGTATCTGGCATGCGGACAATGTGGCCTGCCCAACAGAGCTGATTAAGTGTGGTCAATGCTTCAATGCTGGGGATGTTGGCCTGGTCGAGGACGCGAATGTTGGTTCATCTGTCCTCCCAGGAGATTTGTAGGATCTTTCAGAGACATCGTTCGCGATATTTCTCCAGCAACTTGAGGTGTCTGCTGTACATGGTCCATGTCTCTGAGCCATACAGGAAGGCAAGTATTACTACAGCCCTGTAGACATTGAGCTTGGTGGCAGATTTGAGGGCCTGGTCTTCAAACACTCTTTTCCTCAGGCAGCCGAAGGCTGCACTGGAGGTGGTGTTGAATCTCGTCGTCAATGTCTGCTCTTGTTGATAAGAGGCTTGCGAGATATGGGAAATGGTCCACATTGTGCATCTTGATGACTGCGGGGGCAGTGCTGTGTGGCGAGGACAGGCTGGTGGAGGACCTTTGCCTTACGGATGTTTAGCGTAAGGCCCATGCTTTCATACGCCTCAGTAAATACATCGACTATGTCCTGGAGTTCAGCCTCTGTATGTGCGCAGACACAGTCCGCGTACTGTAGCTTGACGACAGAGGTTGGGGTGATCTTGGACCTGGCCTGGAGATGGCGAAAGTTGAACAGGTTCCCACTGGTTCTGTAGTTTAGTTCCACTTCAGCGGGGAGCTTGTTAACTGTAAGGTGGAGCATGGCAGTGAGGAAGATTGAGAAGAGGGTTGAGACGATGACGCAGCCCTGTTTGACCCCGGTCCAGATGTGGATTGGGTCTCTAATGGATCCGTTGGTAAGGATCATGGCCTACAGCCACTCCCTTGATTGCTCAGCTAAGGCAGTGAATGGCTGAATCATACTGACCAGGAAAGTTCCATTTGAATACACGATCTGTGCGGAGTTAGCTAATCCTGCTAGTAGTATTCTTTAATGGCAATTAGAGAAGGAAGGATAGGCTGGGGTTACTACTTCTGATTGCAGAGATCCTTGCTTGGGAAGTACGTGGATGCTACGGGATTGAGCTCAGCTGTATTGCTCCTGCATTGGATAGCCTGCATGGTCTAGGTTCCAGCATGAAGAATAGTAAAGTAAGGTTGCCTGGTGCCCTAGAACCATATTCGAACAAGGAAATCAATGGAAATGATGAAAGTAAAAGCATTTAAATAGCTTGAAATCATTTATATCATAAAAACAAATGGAGGATTAACACAGACCATTGTGATCTAACAGATTTTGAAGTACAGATAATCAGCAGTAAAACTAATGTTAAAAATACAAAATTAATTTGTAAAATCAATGAAATGACACCAGTTGTGTGATCAATTGGGCAGTCATCAAATCCTGCACATGGTTTAGAAAAGGATTGTGGAAGTCTCTAAGATAAGCAAAGTGCCTGAACCGATTTTCCCATCTGATTCAAATAAAAACTCAAAGCTGTTGTATCAGCCGGTAATGATGCAGGATTTCTCCCAACACTTTTGTCTGTCGCTTACAGCAAAACAGCAGTTTCCACAAGCAGATAGAGTCATCTATGAACTGAAACCTGTATCCTTTATAAATGCTCGAGTGGGATAATGTGCCAGCAGACTAACAATTATCGCTTGATTACCGTACAAGGCACTTGAGACTATGTGGATTGCTCACCATATTGCCCATCTATTCTGAAATGCAGTAAATACACTATTAGATTGTTGTATTCAGGCTAAAACTAATAGACAGATTTATTTGCAAGATAAGCACACACATGCAGAAAGACAAAGAAACTACAACGTACAATATGTGATTTACACAATACATAAACTGTTTCAAAACATATAAAGCTACAATTCATTTACTTCCTTTAGGTAGCTTTTGACTGAGTCTCTGAAGGATGATACATCGGAGATGACCAACCCAGAACCCCTCTCAGTCACTTCACTTGGTACAGGCAGCGCAAAGGGAATTAAAACCTCAAAATTAACCATAGATTGTACTGGGTGAAGTTTGACATACAGACAGGCTCCCTCATAGGTATTTCCTGTTGACCACTGAAACCACATCTAGTCCTATTCCAGCATACCTGTCAATGCTATTAAACAACTCGAGTTCTTCTTGTTGTCCAACTGATATCAGTGACTGACTACAGGTGTGGCTACGGTGACCATTTCAGTCACCAACCCCAACTGCTTTTCTGTTCCATTTCCTATAGGGAAAATTGATTACTTATTGGTTTAAGCAATTCTTTCACATTAAGGTCCCTCTGGGAACTGCAAATTCCTGGAAACTTAGCTGGGAGGAAAATAATCAATGAGCCAGGAAAAAAAAATAGGATCTGGTACAGCTGTGATGCCCCCGATCGAAGAGGCTGCTGCACTCGATGTCTATAATAGCCAAGGTACAGAAAGGCAGCCAAACCAAACCCTGTTCACCGTACTGCTGCATGAATCAGCACCTTATGTAGAGAAAGGTGTGAGAGAGGGGGGGGGGGGTGGGGGGGGGGCATGTGGGAGAGAAGAGGGGGGCAGTAAGAAACCTTAAGTAGAAAATTGAAGAAATTAAGTTGAAGAAATCTTGAAACAAGCACGATTATCATCCAACATGCTAAACCGTACCTTGGAAACTTTACTTGCTGCTAGAATAGATCATAATTTCACAATCTCTGCTCATGAGAAATATTCAGCATCAGGTTTTTTAAAAAATAAAAAGTAAATAGCTGGGGTTCGAGAACGAATTTTAAGTAATCCAACACAAAAAAACAACGCGCATATGAAAATTCAAAGTCTGCAGAAGAGTACAGTTCACTGTTTACAGGGTGACCTGACTAAATCCAAGCAATCCATAAGTCTCTACTTACAGCATTGGTGGAAAAAGACAAAGGCAAGAACATATAGTCAGCACAAATGTACCTTTGCCTATCTCATGCAAACTCAATGCTTAATAAAAATCTTAAATTGTCACAAGTTAGGTCTACATGAAACATTTAAGGCTGGAACATATTGTGCAGATTTGATGACTGGCTTACTTGGATGCAAATATAGCAACATCTTATACAGTCCCTCTTTAATGCTCCAGTCTTGTTCAGTTGCAACGACTTAATATTAAACTGCTGAAATCTGTATTGTATCTCTGCAGGAGCTTGTCCCATGTAATTTATTTGCCAGTAAATTCCATAATTAATACAAGGTACATGATGTGTTGTACAAGTGTGCTGAAGCCATTTAGTTTTTAAAAAATGTACATGCTTTTATGTCATAATCATCTAAGTAACAGAACTTGCATTTTTAAAATGTTCTCCCAACTTTAATGTTTATTGAAAGTGGAAGTTTCTTAGAATTGTATATATTTTACTTTAATTACTGAAGTTAATATAACTAATGATATGAAATTTACTTATCAAAGTTGTAGTGAAGACCTCCCCCCAGAGCCTAAGCTGGTTAAGGTAGTGACTAACTCATCCATATACAGCTGGAAGGCCCCAGGTTCAATGCCGTAATCTGTTAACTGAACGCAGCTGCGACCCTCGGGTTATGGAGGGGAAAATTGGCGGGGGTTCCTGCTCCTGATTACTATTTGAAGTGTCCATATAAACATGACATGCAAGGCAGGATCAGACTTAGAAGGTCTGCAGTCCAAGTCAGTCAGTCATCAGGCCTGCACAATATATTCCAGTTTATGCAGATCAAGCACGTGACAATTTAAGATTTTTAAAAATTGATTTTCAAACTAAAATTATGGACAAAATAGTCACATTAATATCTTGAGCGTTGATCTGCTAATATTGCCAGTGATTTTCACCCTTTTATCCCATGAGAAAGTTCATTCAACCACAGAGTAAATGTTAACATTCTATGAATTTATTTGTCTCAAACTACTAAGGTATTTTAGCAAAAAGTATACACAAGACTAGGATTAAAATCTGCATCACTATTCGACTCATCAGTTGTATTGTGCAGATGACCTTTCCATAGCAGCATAGAAACCACGGATAGGGTGGAGAGTAAATTTGGAAGTTGATGAACAATTTCTCCCCCCCCCCCCCCCAAAGGAGTTAATTGACACATCATTAACTGCTTTCGATTGGATTCTATTCAATAAATCTGCTACTCTCAGGCAACGGTGATGGTGATGGAAGTGGGGTGGAGGCATAAAAACGGCACTTCACCCCCTCTCCCCCCACACTCTCAAGGCATTAATTCCTTGCTGGGGTCTAGTTATAATGACGTCAATGGCTGTTTGCTCAAGTAGCCATTATTTAGATGCAAGGTTGACCGTGAGCATTGATGGGACTACTGGACTATTTGACCAAGAGGGCATGGCAGCTTAACCCAAATCTGTGCTCGGCAAACTCTGACAAATGTACACATTTAGTGGGGTTGGGGGGAGGTGGGTTGATTGGATCGGAATTATCATCGAATGCTAGCCAATTTATTGTCTTTCCTGAACTAGAGCCACTGAAGCCAATTGCAGCTCCCCTCGTGCTATCAGTGGATTGAGCCTGCTCTGTCTTCCTCACTAACTCATTGTATGAATCAGCAGAGCCATTGGGCACTGAATAATGCATATATGTACCCTTTGGTTCTCTTGAATCTTGATCCTTTTGTACAACTCAGTGGGTAGCACACTCGCCTCAGAGTCAGAAGGTTGTGGGTTCAAGTCCCACTCCAGGGACTTGAGCACATAAATCTAGGCTGACACTCCAGTGCAGTGCTGAGGGGGTGCTGCACTGTTGGAGGTGCCATCTTTCAGATGAGATGTTAAACCCATCTGCCCTCTCAGGTGGGCATAAAAGATCTCATGGCACTTATTTCAAAGAAGAGCAGGGGAGTTATCCCCAGTGTCCCGGCCAATATTTATCCCCCAATCAACATAACAAAAAAACAGGTTATCTGGTCATTATCACATTGCTGTTTTGGGAGCTTGCTGAGCACAAACTGGCTGCCGCATTTCCTACATTACAACAGTGACTACACTCTAAAAGTACTTCATTGGCTGTAAAGCGCTTTGAGACATCCGGTGGTCATGAAAGGCGCTATATGAATGCAAGTCTTTCTTTTTCTTTTTAACCCTCCTTAGTTATGGAATAACTTTTAAGTTGCTTACATTATATTAAGTTTTTCAACATTATAAAGGCTTGAAGCACAGTCCCCTCAACAGTCTTTTCTCGAATGAAAGAAAATACAATAACTAAAATGAACCCTGGCAATATACTGGAGATTGTAACTCTAGAATGAGGGGATACGAGCTGAGGCTTAGAAGGTGGCAGATATGAACATTTTAGATTTAAAATGAATGCTGATGCAGCATCAGGTACTTCTCAACACCACTCTTCTAAATTTACAGAATAAAGCACCCACTGCATGACATAAATGTTTCTTAATGCTATCAGGAGAGAACACCTACTGCATTAGTGCGACACTTCCATTTTCCTGTGCCAGCTACCCTTGTGGTCTCACTAAAACTACCAATTAT
The DNA here is from genome assembly GCF_044704955.1 of Pristiophorus japonicus. Classification (NCBI taxonomy): domain Eukaryota; kingdom Metazoa; phylum Chordata; class Chondrichthyes; family Pristiophoridae; genus Pristiophorus; species Pristiophorus japonicus. Next base: position 15,199,982 of record NC_091990.1, read on the forward strand.
ACTTCATTTCGGGCAGTGTTGTACTGCAGACTATTTGATCCACTACCTGGACTGAGATTACCCCAAATTCACTGCACCCAGGATTGTTACAGTAGGCAGAAAGACTGCAATCTTGGTTCTCAAAATGAAAGTCTTACCTACCATATATACTCGCGTATCCTGCGATCTCGCGTATCATGCGACCCCTAAATTTTCGTCCCTAAAACATGATTTTACCATATATCTCATGTATCATGCGAGTCACTTTTTTGAGATCGAATACAGACCTTAACATGAAACATCGAGTGGATTCTGCTGTGAAAGCTGTTCGCGAATCGAACACCGATACAGCAATCGTTCCAGCTGGCTTGACTAGCGTCGTTCAGCCACAGCCTCTACTGTGTTTGCGGGTAAAAGAAGCATGGGCTGAGATAGATGGAGCCTCTAATAATGCAGCAAACTTCAGAGGGAGTTGTGGGTGGCGATCTCTAGACCACAGCAAAGATACAGTACAAGCGACAATAGAGGCTGCAATCCAGCCCAGGAGATACCTGCCGAGATTCAGCGTGGATACGGTCTGCTTAACAGCCTAACAGCCTAATCTTGGCCAGCACTTCACACCCGCAAATTTTGTATCTCGCGTATCATGCGACCCCCCAAATTTAGGTTACAATTTAGGTCTTCAAAAGTCGCATGATACGCGAGTATATACGGTACTTATCCAATCAGTCTCCAGGCTTTAAAAAGCACGGTTCAAGTTGCCAAATAATTGCCAAAATACAAAACTGTTATACCTGGCTTACAAGTGCGAGGATAGGATAAATACTTCTTCACCAGGTGTTTTCATTTTGTAGATAGGTTTTTCCTTGCATTAATATCAATGTAAACATCTGGCTTCCAGCATTTAATTTGAACTCATCATATGCTCCAGGGGAGAGAACACAAAGATTTAATACACATTCATCTGTATGCAGTAAATATATTTATGATTGGCTAGTCACAATTTCCATGACGAAAGCCAAATCACATAATGTTCAAAGGCTAGCCAACCAAATATAATTATGAAATGGAATAGCACAGCCAGAGTACCAACAGCTTATAATGCCATTTCATGTTAATTTGCAACTCAGCATGAACATACTTCAAGTTAAATTTATCGTAAAGATTGCTATATTCTCAAGAAATCTCTCTGCAAATAAGATCAACTGACTGCCGCTTCCCTAATATTCTTCCACGAATAGGTCACCAGCAATCTGATTTCTGTGTAAACTTATCAAATCTTAGAAAATACACATTGAAGATTTACATCTTGACACAGTTGGAAGACTGAATTTCTGACACTGCACATTTACAAATTACAATATGTGTAACTTTACAATCTGCAATATTCTCTTTAACTCATTGTTACTTAAAACATGACAGGCCAGATATTAGATACTTAAAAGTTTTGTATATAATTAATCACTTTCACAAGTACACAAAGGCTGACATACTGAAAACTAAATATTATTTTAATTTTTTTTTTAAATATGCAGGAGTTCAGGCTCTGAGGTTTCACAAGGTTTGATTCTCAGCATTTCTACATTTAAGATGGCATTTCATAGTCCGTAATGTCACCTCCTGGTTACGGAAATCTACAACTGCAATGGATTTTAAACACCACACTAGTTCCAGGAATGGGGGGATAATTAAGGCCACACAGTCAGAATGGATTCAGAAGTTTTGCAACTCAGTTTATGATGAAAAAATTTTATTTCTTTAAAACTGTATTCAAAAAGCCATAGAAGGAAGATCTCAGTCAACACTTCTAGCTACCAAATGCTACTACTGAACTTTCCTATTACATCATCAGCATGATCATGGTGTGATTGAAGTCCCACAACAGTGAGATAAATTCCCACTAATTAATATCTACAAAGACTCCACAATTCATTTATTTTGATTTTCCATCAAAAGGTGTCCTAATATTAAAAACTAATGGAATAAAGTTTTTAAATTGCTAATTCTATACAATTATATAATTAAAAGAACTTTACAAAATCCTTCAAATCAGTAGGGTTCACATCTAAAAAGAATGGAATTCAAAGTACTCAGCTGCTTTTCATAGTAGGATTGGGATCATAAGCTTCTTAGATGCATATTAATTTGCAATACTGCACACGTGGGCTACAGATTGGTTGTGAACAATACATATCAATGTGCAAATTAAGATTTTCTTCCACTTTCGTTTGCAAAGTTACCTAAAAGCTACTTCAGAGCCTCAATATTTTTCAAATGTCTAATCTGATATGATAAGCATGATATCTGTTTTAGTGAGGCACATAAATTCTTGCCAGCAACAGCTTGGGCTGGATAATCTCTGCTGACAGAAAAACAAAAAACTTTATACAGAAACATAACATATCAGAACACAGATAATCAATAGTGCTAGAATATATTAAAGGTTAAATTATCCAGCGAATGATATGCAATGTAAGTTTAGAAAATTTGTCTGATATATTTAAAAAAAAAATGAAACATAAATAAAAGAGCAATTCTAAATAATTTATTCCACATTGCTTTTGCACTTGATGATCACAATCCTACTTAACGTGTCTGCTTTTTTGGCTGGGAATTTTGAAGCTCTGTACAACTTCCTGATCGTATCAAAGCTGTTATATCCTTTTTCCAAAGTCCTTTACATGTTTATCTTTAAAAATAGAATAAAAATTTAAAAGCTTTCCCCCCCTTACTTTAAACACTGATTTTTTTTTTGTTGTAAGCTTTTGTGTTTCAATAGCTGTTTATCAAAAACCCACCAGAATCAACCAAACTGTAAGAATTGCCAGTTAGCTGGTGCTGAATCTTGAGAAACTTATGACAGTCTGTTTGAAAAAGGATACTACAGCTTTCAAAAATAAAAGAGGAAGGCTCCCGACAGGTAACAATGAAGATTCCTTTTGCTAAAATGTTGAGAAATCGAAGTCTCAAAGTTCGCAACTATTCACAACTCCTTTAATTCACAGTATAAAATGTTTCATGATTAAACAATGCTGGAATTTCATTTCTCCACTCTTCACAAACTACTCAACTTCTCAGCCTAAATACTGAACTTTATTCTGGTGTTTTGCGCACTAAAACAGCCAGTGGGTAAAACCCCAAAAGCGAAGCAGTTTTCTCAACCTGTTTTTTTTTTAAGGTACTGAAATATGTAAAAATCTATGGATCTAAAACTGTATCAAATAGAATGTTTCCAAGTAATTTTAAAAAATCCAAAGAAAATGAAGCCCAAGATTACACATCGGCTTAGATCTCTTCTTGTCTTGTCAAATGTCCTTTGTGTACTTGATTCCATTTATAAGGGTTGCTAAATAAGCGCAAATGGCAGTGGTCAGATCCTAAAAAGGTACAAAAATCTTCCATTGAATGGTCAAGCGGTAGGACTTGGAAAGAAGTTGCTCACAGCATTTTCTTTATTTCTGTAAAACATGAAATGAGCAAGCTATTAACACACTAGGCCGAACAAAGCACCAAAAAAATGTAGAAATTTTAAATTATAACCTATGCAATTTAGCACTCAAAAATTCTGTAACTACCTATTTAGTGTCTTAAATCAGCAGATTTTAAATGCATCTTTCACTTATCTAAGTCACAGCAATCTCCACATAAAGGGGGCAGGTGGCTGACTTCCTTCCAAAGAACGGTCAATGATGATGCTAAGCCGACACGGCAGTGTACAAGATCTACTGATTTTCACTCACTGGGAGAAAACATGGTCTCAGCTCAGCATCTCCATCAGCTTGCTGTGTATCCAAAGTAGCATCTTCCACTCAGAAACAGCGAGCTTCTACTTTGTCTTCTTAGTCAGTCCCTTGTGTAGAGGATGACTTGCTTCCACACCAAAAAGAGATCAGTTCACAGGCATTTCGATGAAGGACCAGATATTCCCGGTTCCGAACTACATGCTGAAGGGTGGAAGATGCCTCTGCGTGGATTTTTTTAACGTGTGGTGGCCGTTGCACACCAGCCACCACATGGGTTCGACAGAACGAGGTCTTGGCATTACACCGCCGTGTTATCTACCGACAGCTGTTATGTAGGAAATGTATCAATTGAAAGCAAAAACTGGGGGCGAAATTCAACCCCGCCAGAAACCTGGTGCACCTACCTTTTTCAAAATGTTTTTAACCGCCATTTCGGATGAGGTCGCCTCTTTCCTGAAATTCAGCTCTGTCTTTTTTTTTAAGCAGTCAGGAAGTTGGTCATAATGGGGGCGGAAGTGCGATGGTAAGTGTTGGCGAGGGGTGGAAGTGGAGGCGAGACGGATTCTCCGTCGCTGCCACTCAGCAGCGGAGCGGTGGTGACGTCATTGTCACCACATATCTCCCCTCCTTTAAAAGGGAGAGAATTGGCGATTATTTAGGATCAGCCACTGGGCCACCAGGCAGGGTTTCGGCGGGGCCAGTGGTCTCGCACCCAAGAGGGGGTACCAGGCTGCCTGTTGACGGGCCGGCCGAACCAGGAGGCACAATAGTCTTGCTGACATGGAAATCGGCCGGCAAAAAAAATAAAATGACGGTTGCGGCATTGGGCCCTCGCCTTTAATGGACGCCGCGCAGCCAGGGCTGACAGAGGGAATGAAAGGTGCACAGATAGAAAAAGCTGTCGGGGGAAATCGCTCGGCGGACATAAGATTTTTCGGCCTGAATTTCGAAGGAGGTGTGGGGGGTCCCGACGGTGTGCGCACTGATGACGCACTCACGGCCGCTCAGCAGCGGCGGGGCGGAAGTGGGGACCACTAGAAAAACACCCGAGCTGAATTTAGCTTGCGGCAGCCATTGGACCAGAAATCGGCGGCTGCTCGACTCCGCTGCATGGCCACCACAATCCGGCAGTAACGTGTCTTATTCAGGAGCTGAATTTCAGCCCCATCATCTTTTAACGTGGAGTGAAGATGCACAACATGTTACTAAAGTTTTAGATCAGCTACAGATGAAAATATCCAAACCAGGATTATGTAATATGGCAGATTTAGATCTATATCAATTTTCTGTCTGCTGTTCAATGGTACTGATGGGTCTATAACTTGATGTGCCCTTGGATGATATTCTTTGCTAAAAGCCCAAGATTCTGTATTAGCAGCTCAAAGCTGAACTGATGTTAAATCACTAGATGTATACGGAATTTGATTTATCATATAAACACTAGGTAATCTGGTCAGAAAATCTATTAATTGAATTATTTGTTAGAAACAATGTTGTTGTCTTTTAATATGATTACCAAAAGCAAAATCAACACTCTGATCAAAGCTTTACCTGGCCTTATTCCTCCGCAGCTAACTCTGTCTCTTGATGCACTACTACCTTGGTCACTGACATATCTGGATGCTGCTCTTTGGCTTCTTTGATGGCCTGTGCCAAAGCCTGCCAAAATACAAGAATGTGAAAAGATGAGACATATTTCTAAATATTCATGTATTTGCCTAACTCTGCAGTTGCTCTAGTTTGGTGCGGCTTAGTGTTGACTATTTATAGGGGTGGTTTGTGTTTGCCATTTCTTCAGTGTACAAATGTAACTTAAAAAAAAAAATCAATGCAAAATGTGCATCTACTAAAATGTTGTGCCTTGAGCTGAGCAACACACAAAATAACACTAAAACGTAACCTTGGATCAAACTGGTGATTTCAGCCTGAAGCAGGTTTAAATGAAAGTACGGGTGCGGTGTACAGGTGCAGCACACACTGCACCACAGGATAGAAGGATTGCAATTCTATACTTAATAATCTTTTGACCGTGACTAATTCAGGGCTAAAGGAAGGAGGGGGCATGCTTGGACAACCTCCTTAAGGCAGAAGTAGTTTTCCGTGGTCATTTCTGCACACTTCTGGCAGCAAGATGAACACTGATATTGGGAGGCCAGAGAGTAGGTTATTCCCCCTGGCGAGGCCATGGCTTATGCCATGAAGAAATCTAATAATTTTAAAATGGGGGAAAATTCTCTGGAAGTAACTAATTAATAATGCAATCTAAGCACAAGTTGTTAATTATGAAATCATAGTTACTCACCAACAATGTCAGGTGCATCGGAGAGGTACCAGTAGATTATTTGTTGGTATAAAGACTAATACCCTGACCCAAGATCATATTTTATGAATGGAATCTAGAAACTCACTGCACAGTAAAAAATAATTTTCACCTGATCGTGGTCAACATCGGAATCTCCTGTGATTACAATTCGTTTTTCAATTCTGGTTTCTGAAATTCCCCCTTTAATAGTCTGGAAAAAAGTGAAAATGTACTTAGGCATTCATTTTGGTGAAAAAAAATGAGAATATAAATTGGGATGTTGAGCTATACTGGTCTCACTCTCGTATACTTCCTGATAGCTGGTTGGAGAACAGCAGTGGTGAACAGCAATGCACATCTCCTCATTAAAAAAAAAACTCCTTCCAATCTAAATTCACACATCTTATAAATGCACTACATTAGAAAATGCAGATATGCCATTTTTTTGTCTCACAGTACCAACAAACAATCAACGGAAACCTTCAAGATGTTTTAACAAGTTTTCCTTACCTTTGTAATCTGAGTGGTTGTAGTGGTGGAGACGGTCTCGGATGTGATAGTCTGAGCGCTCATCAATACCCCAGGCTCACAATCACCATTACCATCATCCGTCTACAACAAATGACAACATACCGCTATTGAGAAGTTCATTAAACAAGGCGTATGTACAGTAGTGCGGTGGTTATATAGCCAGCGACGCCCACATCCCAAGTCTAAAATACCCATGAAAGAGCATCATTCAAAAAAAAGCACTAAATAACAACTTGCATTTATATCGTTCTTTTAATATATTAAAACATCCCCTGGCGCTTCATTGGAGCTTAATCTGACAAAAATTGGCACCCAGCCAAAGGAGGAAATATTAGGACAGATGACTAAAAAGTTGGTCAAAGAGATAGGTTTTAAGGAACATCTTAAAGAAGGAAGGTGGAGAGGCAGAGGGGCTTCGGGAAGGAATTCCACAGCTCAGATGGATGAAGGCATGGCTGCCAACGTTAAGACAAAGGGAGCAAGGGATGCACAATGGGCCGGAGTTGGAAGAACAGAGTTCCTGGAGGGTTGTAGTGCTGGAGAAGGCCGCAGCCATGGTGGAATTTGAACACAAGGATGAGAATTTTTAAAATTGAGGCTTTGGTGAACCAGGAGGTCAGCAGGCACATAGTGATGGATGAATGGGATTTGGTGCGGGTTAGGATACGAGCAGCAGAGTTTTGGAAGAGCTCAAGTTTATGGATTGTGGAAGATGGGAGATGCTATTCTACAGGTAACGTACATAGATTAAAATGCTCCAAAAATCAGCTTATGAAAAAGAAAATGAATAGGTAACATTACTAGCACCAAACCAGTGACAAAGCTCCAATTAATAGGGTGAAGTAAATCCATTAGTTAGTTTTGTGGGAAAACTATTTTCAGTTTTCAAAATAAAATTGTACGACAGCAGAACTGAAAGTTGGTATACACACTACAATATACAGATGCAGTTTTGAAATTCTTCACATAGCCAGCTCCCACAGAGTCACTTCCCTACAGTAAGGAACATTCAGAAGCAGACCAGACAGTCTCTTGTACACCTGCTAGCCATGGTTGCTGGCAGATACCTGGGAGCAGAATATATGCTATGGTCACAGAGTAAAGCATGAGCATTGTGAGCCCTGAGTGAACATCAAGAGGCTATTTGACAGCAGAGGACATCACAGCTGACCCTGAAACAATCTTCACCAAAAGTCCAAAGAGGCATACTTTCCAATAGGGATTACTGGATAGTGATCAGGAACAGGAACTCTGACCAATTTTCGCCATTGTAACTTGGGACACTGAGGCCAATTGGTGATCCCGTGTTGGCTGACATCAGCTAACAGCATATATCGGGGATCTAACCTGGGAACTTGCTAATTAGTATGGCTCAGTTCATTCACTGGATAAGCTCAGTGAGGCACCCACCAAAAAATGTCAAACTGAAACAGAAATGTTAATTAGATTTTCAAGTTACAAACAAGACAAGTTCACCTCAGAATAATTTCAAACCTGTGCTGCTTCATAGGTGATGGTTTTCGTTTCAGTGTGAACAACAGGAACTTCATTGGTTGCAATTTCATTTTCAGAGCTGGGCATGTCAGAGATGGTCACAGTTTGAGTCTTTACAAGTGGTGGCTATTCAAAGGGGAAAAATAATAATCATATTTACTGAAATATTTTCAAACAAGTTTTTATACATAGCAACAATGAGTGTTAGCTACATTTACAAATAGTGTGGTTACAATACAGTATTGCAGACTACAGCAGCACAGTAGCAAAATCTCTTCAGTACCCTTTTACTACCTATCCCAAATTACCTTTAGGAATATCACTTGCACAGAAGCAATGTCAAGCAGCAGAAAATCAGTGCTGTAATTGGATTGGAAATGCCCTGCTGTAGCAATCTGTACCGTTTTATTTTGCCATTGAGGTTAATTCAGGCTTTATACTGGCACTTACCCAATACAAAACTGGAATATTTATGCCCAAGAAGCATTTCTGACACAAATCATTTATTTTGTCATATCATTGGTTATCTGTGCTTATCTTACCACATATATATATATTTTTAAAGTGACACTGGATAGATGCCAGTTGATCCCCATTCTAGTAGCACGTTTTATGAATAAACAGACTTAACAGGCCTGATGTGACAAGATTCCAAAACAGATGACCTAATATTAATACTGGTTTCAGGAATTTAAAACCTTTGACGGGAATCTTCATAAACAGTATAATTAGTGAAAAAAAGTACTAATGAAACTTTTTCCCCCCACTGGTAACATATAAACCTGTAGCAATTACTTACAAGACACAAAAGTCCTTTTCTTCCTCTGGATTCTAGCCGTTTAGTAAAGATGGAAAGCAGTGACCCAGCACCAAAAAGAGCTTTAACTACATTTAATATTTTTCAACAATTGTGATCATAGCAAGTAAAAACTGGGAAGGGGGGGGGGGGGGGGGGGGGGAAAGAAAAAAATTGATGGAAATTTGGAAGTCAAATTGTAGCAGTGGTTGTTTTTTGCCCTTTGGAATGATATAGCCGACAGTATAGAATTGCCAAGTTGGACTTTATAGACCCATCTGTTATTCCCAGTTGCAGGAAGCAGCTAACCGTTGACCTTGACTACCAATTGTCTTGTTTGAAGATGCAGAATTCTTCAACTGCAATGTTAGGGATGAACTAGTAATCCTAACAACTGCAGACACTGTAAAATATTTAGATAATGAGTAAATTTCACATACAACCCATTAAATTTAATAGCAGGGGTTGTTGCTGATAGCACTTATAAAAATGTGCAACCAAAGCCAGGGAGGAAATAAAACTGGAGATAAATGTGAATCCCAAATTGTTTTGTGTTCAATTTACTGTTGGGAACTGTTAGGAAATACAGAGAAAACACTACATCTGCCAATTTTTCAGCCCAAAGCCAATAATGATATTTTAGATTAACAGAAGGCATTGAAGAAAACACTTAAAATTCATGACCCATAAACAAGTTGTGTCAGAAAATGCTTCCCACTGGGTCAAGAGAGAAGGATCATTCTTTGATGTCTTTTTTTCTTATACATAGATGAAATGAAGTGTTAAGCATTTTTACCGCCACCTTTTATACTCAATGTTAATTGATCACCATGCAAAAGGCAACATTAGTATAAGAGGAGCAGTTCAGATTTGAAATACAAAATAGATTAGGCAAAGACAACATTTGTTGTGGTTTCCAAAATTTGATTGTAAGTAATTTGAAAAGTACTTCACAAAAATTTTCCAGTGTCTAGAAACCATCGACACTGAAGCAAGCAAACACCAAACAGCCCTTTGTTTTCCATAAAACAGATGCAGTATATAAATCGTATTTTGAACATATCTAAATATATAGTCAGATTTTCTCGGGAGTTAATGTTAAACCTACATGCTGCAGTGTCTTGGTTTTTATGGTGAAAAATAGATCAATATGATGGGAGTTGAAAGGACCTTGTGGTCTCCTAGATTCAACGTTACCTGAAAGCAGCGGATTAGCTGAGGAGGTTCATGGTAATGAGATACATCGCCATTTATCTTTAAAGGTTGTTCTTTCTGTTCCCCTTCCTTCAGATGGTAGTTTAGTTGAGGAGCAGCAGAGCTCGAGAGGGCCTTTGCTGTAATCTCCTCTGAAGCCTCAGCCTGCATATCCAGGCCTATTTCTGACCTGTTTTGCCATTTCAGCTCCTTGCTCTGAAGGAGGTACAATTCTTCCTCCTCCTCGCTGCTACTTACAGAGGAAGGGATCAAATCCCGACTCTGTGGAGACTCCGTTGGGTCGGCCACTTGGCTCGTGTTGAAGCCATTTTCCAGCTTCAGTCCCTCTATTTCTGCCTTGTGATCAACTTTTACACACTCTGACTGCTCTTCCAGTTCTGATTTCAGACTGTCATCCACATTCTACAAGAAAATGGGCACAAGTAAGGCCTAAACAAAAATAATTCCATACACAACTGTAGTTGAGTCAAGGTGTTAAGAAACATAGAAATGTCCAGTTTATCTTGTGTTTTGTGCTATATTGAGAAGACTTGTATTGCACTGAATAAAGGATTGATTTCAATTTGGACTCTAGCTACAATAATGACTCAACCCTCAGTTATGTTGAAACAACGCAAAAAACACTCATGGAATTTCAGCAAATTACTGTTTTTATAAAGTGAAATGCAACAACTTCATCTGGAACTTTCAAAGGGAAAGAGAAGTGCTCTATACAGCCTCATCTGCATTTTACAGATAACCCTATGATCCCTGATAAAACTGTTTTTTTGCTGTGCTCAGTGTGCTATCTGCTGGGAGGTTCCAATTCTGATATCACTTTTGTAAATAGCTTGAACCAACATTAAATCAGACCAAAAATTCACTTTACAGATAAACTATTAATGGAAAAATGTACCTCCTACAATAGTAACACCATGCCTTCCGATGAAAATAACTTATAAAACCATGCCAACATCGACCAGCATTGAACCTAAAACACCACAATTTATTCATATTATGGAGTTTATAGACCTCCGCCGCTGCTCCAATTTCCTCTTCCCAAGTTGTGCCAAAAAATGGAATCCATCAGTTTCAACCAAGAGGATCAATCTATACCAAGCCATATTGGAGGCGAGGCAATTTAAAAGTAGCATTAGATACTTCTCAGGAAATATCTAACAAGGAATTGAGGGAGATTATAATTTCTTTATTTTAAGGCTCCTATAGGAGGTAGCAGTTGTATATTTTGAAAACTACACTGTAAAAGAAGTTACATTTCTGAAAATATGGCAGTCATTTCTACTTGGGGGTAATACAAGACTCAATACTGAGAACAACATATAACAAGGCATGTTGCCAAAGAAGAGACTGACCCTAGCTTGAAGTACTCTGGCCCACATCTACTTTACTAGTAAAAACTTAACACAGCATAATAAAAGTTACACACATTAATGTTACAAACTAGGGGTTAGAAGTTAAAAATCCCATGGTTAATGAATACTTGAATTTGATGAATTTCACCCTTTTTCAATTAGGGTCTCGAGGTAGGAGGTCTTGCATACCATTTCACTTTTTGGGGGGGGGTGGGGGGAGCGAAGAGAGACTTGCATATCCATTCACTTTTTTGCAAGGTCGGGGGGGGGGGGGGAAAAAGAGTTCAAACACTGAAGTACCTCATTCATAGGAGCTATGCATTTTTTAAAAAAAAATTGAGTTACTGAAAATGAAGACATCTCTGTTTAGTAGTTCTACACTACCAGCTTCTGAAGAATGTGTGAAAGAAAGAAGCCTTGAAGAGAAAGTACGCTCTTGAATACTGGAAGAATAAAAAGTAATACAAGAATAAAACATATATAGCACCTGAGGGTGTGAAATAGAGCAAAGCAAAGCAGATTTATTTGGAGTCCGTGTCTGTCCTTCACCGATGGTCTTCTCAGGTGTTGCATATGGGAAGTAGGTTGTCTGGAATATTGTTGGCTTTTCATTGGTACGCAAATGTCCATATAGGCCTTCTATTAATTTCTAGGCAGTTAGCAGAAAAGAGTGGAAAAAGGGAAAGGAAAAAGAAGAAAAAGAGTAATAAGCTCAGTTATAGACACCAGAAAGAGAGAGATTCATTTTAAAGGTTACAGTGATAGCAAGACTTAAACAAGACATGCTTTTGACTTGATTTCCTTCTTTTGCAAAGGCTTAGTTGCTTCATGCAACTTACTAGATACAGAATGTTACAAAATAGGCAGTGGAATCTGGTTGTTATTTCATTAGCATAACTGAGCAGATTCTACAGCTTAAATATGCACCATGTGACTCAACAGCCCTCTTTCCAAATGCAGCAACACTACAGAATAATTAGAAAACTGAAATGTGTAACGTTGATCTTAAGAGAATTATAGACATTTAAGAGCATGCTACCTGAAGGTCTTTTAATCTAACCCTTTCCCAAAACACAACTTCTTTAAGGGTTAAAAACAAGTGGATGGCCCAGACAGAATTTTTGAAGCTTCAGTATCCCTTTTCCGAATCTTCACAGACTTATTTGACTGCGTCAGAGTTTCATTCACCTATATTGCTGAACTAACCCATTTACTGAAGGTCCCATTTCTAAATCAGCTTGTCTAAAGTGATTACTATTTTGTTGATCTCAAACATTTGAGACACAGAGCTAACATTTGCTGACAAAGGGATACTGCAGCTTTAAGGAACATCCATCCAACAAGCAGGCATGCTATGAAATACGAATCAAATTACAAACCCGCTGCAGAAAGCAACATAAACTGCATATCTGTTATACTGGGTAAACATACATCATAAAAATAGGGTTTAAAATACTTGGGTGCCCATCATAATTATTTTGGGAGATCCAGAAGGGTAAACATCTCAAGACTTCATTGATCACATTGTAGGCAATAAAATATTGAACATGGTTTTTACTGGATTCTATTTCAAAATTACACACACACAGGCACACAAACCCACAAGCCTTTGAAGTTAAAAAAAAACAATTGCAAAGGAACAAATAACAACATATCCTAGTTACTAGAATTACAACAAAAGTACAAATGTTTTGAGGTAGATTGCACAAGAGATGATATTTAGGAGAGATGTTGAAATTATCATCTGGAAAGCAAAAAAAACTGGAGGAACATCAAACAGATTTTCTTAACCTACAAAATAAGACATGTTTTGAGTGCCCAGCTGATTATTTAACCTACAGGATTTTAACAGTGATTATATTTAATGTTAAGTCAACAAAATGTTCAGTAGGAAAATCCAAAGGTTTTGACCCAAGATTGATCACAAATGACAGTTTTAGAAAATTAATCAACCAAGAATGATACGACGTCATGAATTAAAGTAGTATTGAAATAGTCTATACCCCAAAAATTGGAATGCAACATAAAACTTAGTGGGGCCGAAACTCAGGCCCGCCAGAAAGCTGGCGCACCTACCTATTTCTAAATTTACCATTGGCTCCGGCGAGGTGGACTCTTGAACCATTTTCATCTCTTTGGCAATCTTTTTTGGAGCTGACCAGAAGTCGGTTATAATGGGGCCGGAAGTGCGGCGGTAAGTGCTGGTGAGGGGTGGAAGTGGGGCTGGGATGGAGTCTCCGCTGCTGTCACTCATTGGCGGATCGGTGACGACGTTGGTGCGCGTGTGCGTTATCATGTCTCTCCTCTCATTTAAAGGGGAGAGAAGCAGCGATTTTTTAGGTTCGGCCACTGGGCCACCAGGGAGGGTTTTGGCTGGGCGAACCCGGGGCCATAATTGTCCGGCCGATCGGGAAGTCAGCTGGCAGTCGCGGCCATGCACCCTTCCCTTGAAGGGCCACCGCAATGCTGTGGCTCACACACAGAAAACAAGGTGCACCGACAGAAAAGGTTATCGGGAGCGCCGTGCGGCGGATTGTGGATTTTTTCAGGTACGTTTCGCGCGAAGTGGGATGGAGGTGCGGAAGATCGGCAGTGCGCGTTTTGACGACGCACTTGGGGCAGTCGGCAACAGCGGGGCGGAAGTGGGGACAGCCCGAAAAATCCCCCGAGGTGAATTTGGATCGTGGCGGCCAATCGACTGCAATGCGGCGGCCACTCGATTCCGCTGCATAACGGCGGTAACGGGCCTTATCCGGACCCTGGAATTTTGGCCCCAGTGGTTAATCGGAAACATTACTTTAGTATTCCATAACATTTAAAGGGTTGCCTGATATTGTTACAGCAGATTCTACAAGCAATGATTAAAGTCTGCACTAATACAGGAAGCAGCTGATAAAGCACCGTGATAGATGGAGTTTTAAATCTGTTTAAAATTTAGTCAAATCATATATTACAGCAACCGTTAACTTGTTTGGGTTAAAATGGCTTGTATCTTTTTGGCATAGAGTTTCTTTTAAATTGACGGTGATGGTAATCTTTCAATACTACAAAATCTTTTTATTTTAATAAGATTGTGCCATTAACAGAGGGTGAAGTATAATTTGTAAATCTCTACACTGAAATAGGGAACAAATAAGTGTTAAATGCGTAAAATGATTTTAAATAATCATTTAGACGAAACCATTTTACATCTACCTGGGCCAATTTTACTCCTCTGACAATGCTGCTGTTGAGATATAATTAAAATAGACTGCAACTGACTCGATCAATGGCATAACATCTCATGTTTAAAGCATCAAAAAATATGACCATCTGTTACCAATAACTTTTTCTGCCTACAAAAGAAACTCAGTTTTAGGTTATGCATGCCTTACTCAGAAATGTGACAATCAGTGCAACAGAAAACAAGTACATTGGGGGGGGAGGGGGAGGGGAATGGCTTTGTGTAAACGCTTCAAAAATCTGACTGAACAGAAACATTTGCTAACATCCACATCTCAAAAACTCTTCAGATGGACACCAAGCACTATCACAAGTATTTTAACCCCTCTTGGAAAAAAGTGCCAACTTGAAGCAATCTTGCTACTTTTAATAATTAAAAGGCTTCAATCAAAAACAGGATTAATAAGTGCATTGGCTACTTGGCCAACAGAAAGCAAGCTAAATGTGATGCTACTTGGCAAGACTTTGCCATTAATTCAGGTTCAGTGGAAAAGGAAAACAAACTGTATTAAAGAAAATTCGAGGCTCTTCCTTGACCTACGTAGACTGCAGTTTTTCAAAGTAATCTACAATTACAAATCCTAGCCCCATTTAATTCTGGAGGTAGAAGAAAATTAAAGTTATGACAAGTTCTCCTGCTCAGGGCATCTGACCAAAACACGATGCCCTGTAATAACAGTTCAAGACATAATATTGCCAAGGCCCACCCTAAACAAAACCATTTAAAGATGGTAGCACACCACAATATAAATTACCATTAAAATTGCAGTATATTTAAAGTATACTTGTAAATATTGCCACAGTGCTAAAAGAAAACTTCTCTGCATAATAATTCTGCACATAGTTTATGTATAAAGTGTTCAAGTACAAAAGGCAAGTTTTGTTTAAACATCTTGAACAGCTGCCTAAGTAGGTCAAGACAAGGATACTGTGCCCATCACTTCCATTCCAAGCAAAAACAAATCATTGCTTATTTATATCTGGTACAGCCAAGGTGTCAGCTACAAAGCCATAAAATTGAAATATAAAACCGCATTGCACATAGCACTTGGGAGCACTCACCAGTAACAAATGTAGTTTCAACTGTTGGGTATTCAACATAGTGAAGGTACATGGTAGAAATGCTATAGTAAAGTGCTTAGTTAGAAAGCATATATACAGCAGCAGTTTGTTACCCTTTGTATGAATGAACAGGGATGAAAACCCACCACCCATGTACACACAAATTCCATAAACTACAGCACCCCCATTCACAATTGTAATTTCACCCAGGCATTCCATGCTTAAGATAATACATACAAGACACTTTTTTCCCTTCAGTTTTTCATTTGGAATCTCAGGAGGAATGTACTTTATGGGTCAAATTTCATTTGTAGCATCAAAAGCAGAAGCAGTTACAAAATCCTACGGAAATAATTGGCTTGTTTTGATGTGATTCTACAATGATGTAATTTATAGACATTGCGATAAATATATTATATATTGAATAATGGACAGTTGAGGTGAATTACAGATAGTCTACAGTCCGTTAGAAACCATTCTACAAGCTCAAGCATAAATACTTGCTATTCATGTTGTGTTCATTATTTTATATAACACACAAAAGGTATTTTTTATACTTTGTGAACAGTGGCCAACTGTATAGGATGAGAGATCATCTGTAATGGTGGACAATGATTATGTGAAATCATGGGCCCAGGGAAACAAATACAATTACAGCTACAAAAAAAAAATCCTTGTACATGCTTCAGGTACTGTTTCACTGCAAAACATTTTCAGAAAATACGACAATGCATGCATTTAAGAATGCAAAGAGCTAAACTGTGTAAAGTTTATAAATGAAATTTATTTTTGTCCAATTTAGAAATCTTAGTGTCTGTAATAAGGAGTGGGGATAAATCTTGTTTCACTGCTAACTTTTAAAATATAACTTAAGGGATAACCATAGATGAACAAATATTACATACGTGGTTTAGATAACCATCTCAATTAGAGGCAGAAATGGATTGTATATTGGACAGCAGATCATAATTTTACATTACTTTAAAGGACCACAGAATAATATTTTAAGAATCATAGGGGCTTTTTAAGCATATCCTACAAATCGCAGGTGTGCAATCTGCAAAAATCAGTACGTTTTTGTTGCAAGGATTGTGGTATAAGTCAACTTAGCACTTCTACAGCTGACCGGAAAAATCAGCATCATTCAAAGCCATCCAATGCAAAGAAAACTGGGATTGTATAGGGCGAGTTCTTACCATGCAGACACACACATCACATATACTTGATATTTAAAATGTTCTAATCAGCTACATTGATAGCAGCAAAATCAGTGTATGGCAGGCCTGCTCTGAGTTGGAAGTTACTGCTTTGATTTTATGTGTGTACGGACAAACAAGGATATCTCAGCTTAATTTTTTTGTAATACATCAGAATTTTGCAGAGCTGATGCTCACGCCGGTAGTGATCATTTTCTACAGAATTATACAGGCTGCTGTGAAATTAGGCTTGGCATCTTTATTAACACTGGAAGAAAATATGCAAGAAACAAACCTTCTGGCTCTGGGTTTCTGGTATTACCAAGCGCTTCTTTAGAGAATGCAATTATGTCTCCCATAAAATAAAACACTGAAGATTCAATTAAAGTTTACGTAGTGCATGCCATAAAGGATGGTTCCATTTATTCCAAGGGAACAATCTACAGCTGACTTTAATAAACCCATAACCAGGAATGAACAAGCAAGCTTAAAGTTGTTTTTTCTTAAAAAGAGGCTGTCTAATTTAATACCAATCAAGGCTCTTCAATATTCTAACACTAATTAGCTAAAGTCCAGCTTTCATTCCCCAAAGTCCCAACATATTAATAAGCATTAAAACATTAAAAATAGCCAAAAACAATAATCAGCATGTTGGGCAATTAACACACAAAGAAAACACAAATGTTCCACTTTTAAAACGTGCACTCCTATATCCTTTATTCCCTCTATTCTCTGTACGGCAGCCATTACCAGTTTTGTGTTGTCTTGCTAATCTAGAGCAACCTCTATCAAAACAGGTTGTGCATGAGAGAATGAAGCTTTTTCTGTATTTGCTGATCAGGGTATTAACTTTACAATAGCTTGGAGCTGCAGAAAATATCTGGTTATGTATACAAGTCACGGAAAGATGATCATTTACAGACTCTTCAACTGGTGGAAGCATGCATATTTTCTTCAAGTTTGAAGTCTGTGTTTTAGCATCTAAAGCCACTGAACTTAGTGAGTTTTCTATGCAAGTACAATTTATTCAATGTAAAAAACTGATTAGACATTCTGGTTATTTGTACATAAATAAATTCCTATTATATCTACAGAATGTCCCTTCTCATTGAGACATCCAATGCAGAGTAGACTTCAGTCTAATTAACAAGTTGATTCCATGGTTTGAGCAAGCCAACTACCCCCATCCCACTGCAACCACCTCATCAAATGCGTAAGATGCCCCTCCCCTGCTGTCCAACTCACAGCTTAATAGTAATTTTAGTTCTTTTGGTTGTAATTTAATAAGATAAAAATCCATATGATAAAATGATTCAGCGAAGAACATACAAAATATTTAAACTTTACAGTCCATTTATGGCCTTACATCTAAGCTAGATCCTTTGTATTTTATAAATCCAGCAGCAATACCTGTGACACTCGTACACTTTATACTGAATTTCTCTATGATCTACTTTGAATTTGTAGCACATTAAAGGACCAAAGTACACTATGGAAAAAATGCCAAAGAGCAAATGAAAACATGGCCCCTCCAATCTTACCATCTCCCTCTCAATTAAAAATAATAATATTACATACAGTAGTTATACATTATCATCTAATCCTGGGAAATTTATTTGGACAATTTTGATAAACAGCTTTTCTTATGAAGGTTTAGGAGGTCATTTGAATCACCTGATTAGTTTATACCCTTATAACCTACTCTGTCAATATAGTGGTTGTACTTATTGTTCATAAATTAGTTAGATATATTCAAAAGGGAGTTAGATGTGGCCCATTACGGCTAAAGGGATCAAGGGGTATGGCGAGAAAGCAGGAATGGGGTACTGAAGTTGCATTATCAGCCATGATCACATTGAATGGTGGTGCAGGCTCGAAGGGCCGAATGGCCTACTCCTGCACCTATTTTCTATGTTTCTATTACTGGAACGCTTTAGATTTACAAGACGTTGACCTGGTTAACATGCAACTGTGTAAATTAATAAATTAGCATAGTTCAAAAGAAAACAATAAGCCTGCAGATCAGGTTTTCATGATGTGTTTATTTTTCTTAAATATGTACAAGAAAAAAAAGAAATCCAGGAATATACAAAGTTCCACTGAAAGGGCTATTTATATATACTATTCTCATTCTGAGAGATGAAACATATTGCCAACTTGTTCTAAATTAATGTGGTTGAGGCTGGAAAATTGTCTATCTGAAATACCTGACACGAGTGTAGAATTCCACTACCATTCCCATTCACTCGCATATAAATCATGACCCAAGATAACAATTTCTTTGTGAATTATTTATGTATTTATCACCTGGATTCAACAGGAATACAGAAATAAAACTGAATGATGAAACAAACTACAATTTAAGTCATAAACTAATTATTCTCCATAAAGGTTATTTGCAGAGAAAAATAAACTTTGAGAAAATGGGAGGGAGCCTTTAATGTCCTAATGGCACTGATTATTTTTACGATGCTGCTCAGACTTTTTCGCAAACTTAGTGAGTAAACATCTTGACTCCATAAAGGAATTCAAACAACCCATTATTAACTCATCAGCATCAGATTAAATATTTAAAGTTCAAAGCAAATGTATTAAAACATAACTAATTGTTAAAAATCAATCTAGAAATAAATTACCATTTAAATTATTACTTACACAATGACTGTAGTCTTAATTTTTGTGTCATTGGTCCCCCCAACCTCACCCCAGAACCTACTTTTACATTACAAATACAGCGCAAGCTCAGCGGGTTACCAACCATACCGCTGCAGACTAACAACCAAGGGTACTAATCCCCAATTACAAAAAAGTTAATAATTCATTTTTGCTGGTCTAGCTCACTCTTATTGCCTCCACAAACTAATTTCTCCCTCTTCTGCCCCAGTGCCCTAACTTTTTTCCTGCTTAATATACCTTCCAATATCAATATTTATGCATCTGCTTCCTGTTCCCACTTCTTACCCTCTCAAACATCTTTACTCCAGTCTATATACCAGATTTCACGACATGTGACATTAATGAAACATCTGTCCACCAATGTGGAAGACCAGTAGAATTTTTTTTTAAGAAAGAACACTTATGTAAACTGGTGTCAGAGTGACTTGTGCAGTTTCCCCCCTCCAATGATAAACCTGAAGACTGAACTGAATAGAACATACCTATGTCATAACATAGCCTCACACCAAGACTCTTTGAAGCATCTTAATTGTATTCTCTAGAACATGAACCTAATATAATTCAGAACTATTTTCTCTTCCTTTTGCTACTGCAGTACCGTGTGTTCGCTAATAATATTCAGATATTTGACACTATTCCAATGACTACTGATGTAGACACAATGGCTGGGTTCCTTTTACAACAACTTATTCAACCTTACAATTCCTTGAATATTCTTGTAAATGCTACATAGTGGTTTATCTTCTGCAAGCCAATGAGGAAATTCACTACTTGAAGACATAAATCCATTAATACCTCAAGTTTGGTGAATTTGTGTCCCTTTCTCACCGTGCTACAAGGGGTATTAACTTTTAAAGTCAACCAGCCGCCATCCAACTGTCTCAAGTAACAAATGCCAAATTCTGGTCCACTGTCTTGCACTAAATGCTTCCAACATTAAGCACACTTTCTGATATATACTTTTGTAGTATGAAATAAACAACATGCAGCTTGTATACTGCATCCTGATATCTGGTTTGCTACTGCCTCAACACCACTATCTCCAATCCCTGTACACTTAAATTCAACTCACTTTTTAAAACTATATGGTAACTTACTGGTAAGTAATCTGAAGCACAACCAGCCTTGCTGAACAAATTCCAATAAAAATACTCCGACATATTGCCCTAGCTTTTCCAATTATAGCAGCTATGGAATAAAATGTGACTTTTCTTCTGGTCTATTGCTTAGCCGTAAGGACATTCTTCAGTACCTTCATTCACCTGCTACTTCTCAAAATAATGCTTATTTATACTTAAAAACACATTAATAAAGGCTGATGAAGCCAACAGCACAACACACTGGGCCATAGCTGGAGCCAAACCAAAGCAAAACATTCAATAAGTTCACCAAAAGGGCAATTTTTAAATTTATTTTTATTTTATATTTTTAAACAATTTGCATGGCATTATGAAGCATAATTTGATTCATAGGGCACAGTCACAGGTTGTATTTTGAAGTATTCTGTAGTAGGATTGACTGAACAAGCTTAAAACTTGTAGCAAAAATATATCGCAATTTTTCCTTTATGAACAAAATAAATTTCCCCAAAGCTTACTATGGGCTGCGTTAAGCCAAAACTGAGAGGGTAAATTACTTGCTTAAATCTACATGTGTCAACACTATGTATACTAATACAGTAAGTCATACTATATAATGTTTCCTTTGGGGAACATGTGAAAAGTACATTTGATACAGCTTAGTTAAGGCGGGAAGTAACTCTCCAATAGTGGTCATATTCAATCAACAGCACAACAGTGAAACAATATTAAATTATATATTTAAACCTTATTATTCATTTGGGTTTGCAGACTAGGTTTAGAGTAAATTTTAATTCTTGTCAAGGTCCCAAAATTATATGAATGTCAATTTGTTTGCACTCGATTATACCGCAGAGCTGGATAAAACACATCCTGTTATCAGATGCTAAATTCTAGGTTATTGTCTCACAAAGCGCATCATCAATGCAACCAAGCAGAAATATTCAGGGAAGTGAAAGTTGCACAACTACCATCTAATCCATCCTGTACACAACCAACATCCAACCCCCCTCCTCACATAAACTCCATCCAACACCCTCCCCACATAACCAACATCCAACCCCCCCTCCCCTCACCACCACACAACTACCGTCCAACCCCCTGCCCCTCGCACATAATCACTGTCTAAACCCTTCCCCCCCCCCCAGCCATCGTCCAACGCCCCCACCCCCCCAGCCATCGTCCAACCACCTCCCCCCCATAAACATTGTCCACCCCCCCCCATAAACACCCCCCAACATAACCACCGTCCAACCCAACCCCCCACACAGACATCGTCCAACCACTCCACCCCCCCCCACACAGCCATCGTCCAACCACTCTCCCCCCTCCCACCACCCCCACACAGCCATCGTCCAACCCCACGCTTCCACACATCCATCGTCCCAAACCCCCCCTCCCAAAAACACCGTCCAACACCCCCCCATCCCAAAACCACCGTCCAACCCACCCCCCACACAACCACTGTCCAACCCCCCCCACCACACAACCACTGTCCAACCCCCCCCCACACACACACCACTGTCCAACCCCCCCCCACACACAACCACTGTCCAACCCCCCCCCCACACAACCACTGTCCAACCCCCCCCCACACACACACCACTGTCCAACCCCCCCCACACACAACCACTGTCCAACCCCCCCCCACACACAACCACTGTCCAACCCCCCCCCCCCCACACAACCACTGTCCAACCCCCCCCCCCCCCCAACCACCGTCCTCCACCACCACCCCCAACCACCGTCCAACCCCCCCCACCCCACAACCACCGTCCAACCCCTCCCCCCCCACAACCACCGTCCAACCCCCCCCCCACAACCACCGTCCAACCCCCCCCCCCCCACAACCACCGTCCAACCCCCCCCCCACAACCACCGTCCAACCCCCCCCACCCCACAACCACCGTCCAACCCCTCCCCCCCCACAACCACCGTCCAACCCCCCCCCCACAACCACCGTCCAACCCCCCCCCCCCCACAACCACCGTCCAACCCCCCCACAACCACCGTCCAACCCCCCCCCCCCCCACAACCACCGTCCAACCCCCCCCCCCCCACAACCACCGTCCAACCCCCCCCCCCCCCACAACCACCGTCCAACCCCCCCCCCCCCACAACCACCGTCCAACCCCCCCCCCCAACCACCGTCCAACCCCCCCCCACAACCACTGTCCAACCCCCCCCCCCACAACCACCGTCCAAACCCCCCCCACCCCCACAACCACCGTCCAACCCCCCCCCCACAACCACCGTCCAACCCCCCCCCCCCCACAACCACCGTCCAACCCCCCCCCCCCCCACAACCACCGTCCAACCCCCCCACAACCACCGTCCAACCCCCCCACAACCACCGTCCAACCCCCCCCCCCCAACCACCGTCCAACCCCCCCCCACAACCACCGTCCAACCCCCCCCCCACAACCACTGTCCAACCCCCCCCCCCACAACCACCGTCCAAACCCCCCCCACCCCCACAACCACCGTCCAACCCCCCCCCCCACAACCACCGTCCAACCCCCCCCCCCACAACCACCGTCCAACCCCCCCCCCCCACAACCACCGTCCAACCCCCCCCCCCCCACAACCACCGTCCAACCCCCCGCCCAACCCCCCCCCCACAACCACTGTCCCAACCCCCCCCCCCCCACAACCACCGTCCAACCCCCCCCCCCACAACCACCGTCCAACCCCCCCCCCCACAACCACCATCCAACCCCCCCCCCCACAACCACCATCCAACCCCCCCCAACCACCGTCCAATACCTCCCCCCCCCACCACCGTCCAATACCTCCCCCCCCAACCACCGTCCAACCCCTCCCCACACAACCACCGTCCAACCCCCCCCCCAACCATCGTCCAATACCTCCCCCCCCAACAACCACCGTCCAACCCCTCCCCACACAACCACCGTCCAACCTCCGCCCCCACACACCCACACCATCCAACCCCCCGCCCCACACACACACAACCACCATCCAACCCCCCACCCCCACACACACAACCACCATCCAACCCACTCCTCACATAATCACAATCCAACCTGCCCCCTCAAACAACCACCACCCAACACCGCCTCACACAACCACTTCCAAATCCATCCAAAAAACCTTTTATTTTGGATGTATTCATTAAGACGATGGGTTGATGAAACAAAGGGTCAATCCAAATTGTACAAAGTATTTACAGTACAGAAACAAGCCATTTGGGACAACAGTTTCATGTTGGTGTTTATGCTCCACACGAGTCTCTTTCCACTCCTCTTCATTTAACCCCATCAATATATCTTTATCCCTCATGTGCTTATCTAGTTTCTCCTTGAATGTATCTATGCTATTCACCTCAACTACTCACTGTGGTAGCAAGTTCCACATTCTAACCACTCTCTAGGTAAAGAAGTTTAGTGACTATCTTTTATTTATGGCTCTTCTGTTTCTGCTCTTGCACTCTACCCTCTCAAATCCATTCATAATCTTGAAAGCCTCTAATAGGATCATCCCTTAGTCTTCTTTTTTCTAGAGATAGGAGCTCCAGCCTGTTCAATCTTTCCTGATAGGTATAACCTCTCAGTTCTCGTATCATTCTAGTCAATTTTTTTTGCACCTTCTCCAGTGCCTCTATATCCTTTGATAATATGGAGACCAGAACTGTTCACAGTACTCCAAGTGCGGTCTAACCAAGGTACTGTGCAAAATTTGAATCTATATAATTGCACGAAAAGCACCAATCACTAATTGGTGAATGGAAAAGCATGGTCGAATGCAGAATAGCCCACCCTTGCATGATGTAAATGTATAATTACTGATTTATTCCCATTCTACATAAATATTTCATCTTTTCAACTACTTCGAGTCTTTTTGAATTTGAGACCAGACGAAGAGAAATCCCCCCCAAACTGCAGGCACTGATAGAAGGTCTGCACGTGTGTTTGGCACTGCATATTTTTCTCAAACCCTCATCTCAGTCCTAGGAAACTGGCTTTGTGGCTATGTTGGCAGTATGGGGTGTGGTTACTTTAGCTGCCTAACTTTCCTCATTCATACACGTAACCACGAAGGTTATTGGGCACAAGTCTAGTCAGTGAGGAATTTTTTAAATAAAGGAGTTCAACTGGGTAGGAGCTACAGTTTGTATAGTAATGAACAATTACTTTTTAGGCAACTCCCGTCAATACTTTGAAAGTTCAGGGCAGCAGGACAAGAGGGCACATGTTGAGGTCAAATTTAGGACAGATATCAGGAAATATTTCTTTACACATACTGTGATCAACAACTAAAAGGGTCTGTGGGGCCAAGTTTCGGCCTGAGTTGCTCCTGTTTTTTTTGGAGCAACTGGTTTAGAATGGAGTATCTTAGAAATTTGAATTCTCGGCATTTAGTTTGCTCCAGTTAGAACAGTTTCACTTTGGAACAGAATTTTTTTTCAAAAGGGGGCGTGTCCGGCCACTTACGCCTGTTTTCAAAGTTTAGGCAGTGAAAACTTACTCCAAAACTAACTTAGAATGGAGTAAGTGAAGATTTTTGTACGTTCGAAAAAACCTTGTCTACACTTTAGAAAATCAGGCGTAGGTTACAAATTAGGCGTAGGGAATGGGGGGGGGGTTTAAAAGGAAGTTTACAAACATTAAATACTTCAGTTTTACAAATAAAGAGCCATCATCAATAATAAATGATAAATACATCAATAAATCAACCAATAAATCAATCAAAAAAAATTAATAAAAAATAAAACATTTTTGAAAAATCAATAAAAACAAAACATTTTCTACTTACCGACTGCAGCACCGGGAGCCCTCCAACAGCATGCTGGGACGCCGCCCCCCCCCCCAGTGTGTCTCTGTCAGTGTCTCTATCTCTCTGTCTGTCTGTGTCTCTCTCACTCTCTCTCTGTCAGTGTCTGTGGGCCCAAGTTTCCACACGATAAAAAACGGGCACCCCTCCGAGCTGGGCGCCCGTTTTTCGCGCCTAAAACGGCGCCGGAAAAAAAACGCGCGATTCTGGAGCGCCCTGCAGCTCGTCTGTTTGGCGCGGCGCGACGCCCAGGCGGAGCCTACACTTTTGTAAGTGGGAGGGGGCGGGTACTATTTAAATGAGTTTTTTTCCTGCCGGCAACACTGTGTGCGCGTTGGAGCGTTCGCGCACGCGCAGTGTGAAGGAAACATTGGCACTCGGCCATTTTTGTAGTTCTTTGTAGCCGTTTAGTTTTTGAACATTTTTTAATAAAAGCACATTGCCATCAGCACTGAGAAGGCTGCAGGAAGCCTCAGAAAGTTGAGGCAGCCGTTTTCCGACGACCTCCCCCTTTTGCCGTCGGGAAATGGCTCCTCAATTTCTGAGGCTTCCTGCAGCCTTCTGTCTCCTTCCCTCCCTCCCGCCGTCTGGAATGGCTTCCTCACCCCCCCCGGCTGCGTTCGGTCGGTCGGTCGGGCCCGCACTCCCCCGCCCAGAACGGCTCCCCCCCACTCCCCCACTGCGTTCGGTCCCTCGCCGCCGTCTGGAACGGCTTCCTCCCCTGTGTTTGGTCGGTCGGTTCCCTCCCGCCCGCCGTCTGGAACGGCTTCCTCCCTCTCCCCTCCCCCCCCCCCCCCCCCGGTTCAGTCGGCGGTCGGTTCCCTCCCTCCCACCCACCGTCTGGAATGGCTTCCTCCCTCCTTCGCCGCCCCCCCCACCCCCGCGTTCGGTCGCTCGGTTCCCTCCCTCCCACTCGCCCGCCCGCCGGCCGTCTGGAACGGCTTCCTCCTCCTCCCCCCCCACCTCGTTCTGGACGCCTAATTTGTAACCTGCGCCTGATTTTTTAGTGTGTAGAACAGGTTTTTTCAGTTCTACAAAAATCTTCACTTGCTCCATTCTAAGTTAGTTTGGAGTACGTTTTCACTGTGGAAACTTTCAAATTAGGCGTCAGTGGCCAGACACGCCTCCTTTTGAAGAAAAAAATTCTGTTCCAAAGTGGAACTGTTCTACCTGACTAGAACTGCAGAAAAAAAATTGTGGAGAATTGCGATTTCTAAGATAGTCCGTTCTCCACCAGTTGCTCCTAAACATCAGGCGCAAATCATGTGGAAACTTGGGCCCTGTGTTTCTAACAGCGAGGGGAGGGGGAGAAGGGGGGGGAAAGAGGGGGAGGAAGGAGATAGAGGGGGGTGGTGGGAGGTGGGGGGATGGGAGGAGGGAGGAGGAGAAGGGGGGGAGGGGAGGAGGAGGAGGGAGGAGAAGGGGGGGAGGGAGGAGGAGGAGGAGGAGGAGGAGGAGAAGGGGGGGAGGGAGGAGGAGGAGGAGGAGGAGGAGGAGGAGGAGGAGGAGGAGGAGGAGGAGGAGGAGGAGGAGGAGGAGGAGGAGGAGAAGGGGGGGAGGGAGGAGGAGGAGGAGGAGGAGAAGGGGGGGAGGGAGGAGGAGGAGAAGGGGGGAGGGAGGAGGAGGAGGAGGAGGAGGAGAAGGGGGGGAGGGAGGAGGAGGAGGAGGAGGAGAAGGGGGGGAGGGAGGAGGAGGAGGAGAAGGGGGGGAGGGAGGAGGAGGAGGAGGAGAAGGGGGGGGAGAGGAGGAGGAGGAGGAGAAGGGGGGAGAGGAGGAGGAGGAGGAGAAGGGGGGGAGGGAGGAGGAGGAGGAGGAGAAGGGGGGGAGGAGGAGGAGGAGGAGAAGGGGGGAGGGAGGAGGAGGAGGGAGGAGGAGGAGAAGGGAGGGAGGGAGGGAGGGAGGAGGATAAGGGGGAGGGAGGGAGGAGGAGGAGAAGGGGGGCGGGGAGGAGGAGGAGGAGAAGGGGGGAGGGAGGAGGAGGAGAAGGGGGGGAGGGAGGAGGAGGAGAAGGGGGGAGGGAGGAGGAGGAGGAAGGGGGGAGGGAGGAGGAGGAGGAGAAGGGGGAGGGAGGAGGAGGAGGGAGGAGAGGGGGGGAGGGAGGAGGAGGAGGAGAAGGGGGGAGGGAGGGAAGGAAGGAGAGAGGAGGGAAGAAGGGAAGGAGGAGGGAGAGAAGGGGTGGGAAGAGAGGGAGAAGGAAGAGGGGAGGGGAAGAGGGGAGAAGGGGGGGGGGAAGAGGGGGAGTTGGGGGAGGGGGGGTTGTGGGAGTACTGGGGGCGGGGTTTGTGGGCGTGTTGGGGGGGGATGTGGGG